>NC_059157.1:99586718-99694517 GCF_019923935.1 Bubalus bubalis
AAAGTTTGGTGTGAGGTTGGCTTGATTGTAGTGGGATCTAGAGAGAATGCAAAGAGAATAGGAGACAGAGAACATAGACAATGATGTCAAAAAAATATTCCCACAAGAAAAAGGAAAAGGAAGGACAGAAACAGGTGAAGGAAATTAAAAGGCACAAACTTTCAGTTATAAAATAATGTCACAGGGGAATTTCTGTGGCTAGGTCTCTGCACTGTCACTGTGGGAGCTAAAAATCTCACAAGTTATGTGGTGTGGTAAAAAAAAAAAAAAGACTAAACTCTCTTCTAGCTTGGAGAGTTTATTTCAAAAAAAAAAAAAAAAAACGTCATGGATATGAAATGTACAGTGTGGGGAGTATACTCAGTAAATAATAACTATGTATTTTTTGTGGTAACAGAGGTTAACTAGACTTATCATGGTGATTATTTTGAAATGTATACAAAATCAACTCACTATGTTGTGTGCAGGACTATTACAGTGTTGTAGGTCAATTATACCTCAAAAACAAACTCAGAAAAAAAGATTAGATTTGTGGTTACCAGAAGTGGGAGGTGGGGGCAGGGGGACTTGGATGAAGGTGGTCAGAAGTTACCATAGAAGCTTCCAATTATAAGATGCATAAGTAAGGGAAGTAATGTTTAACACAATAAATATAATTAACACTGCTGAATGTTTTACATGAAAGTTGTTAAAGGAGTCAATCATAAGTGTTCTCATGACAAGGAAAAAAAATTTTTTTTCTATTTCTTTAACTCTGATGTGTATATATATATATGATGGGAATTCACTAAACTTGTGGCAATCATTTCATGATATATTTAAGTCAAATCAGTATGCAGTGTATACCTTAAACTTATTCAGTGCTATATGTCAATTTGTTATTGTTTGGTCGCTAAGTCGTGGCCAACTCTTTGTGACCCCAGGGACTGTAGCCCGCCAGGCTCCTCTGTCTGTAGGATTTTCCAGGCAAAGATAATGGAGGGGGTTGCCAAGCCCTCCTCCAGGGGATCTTCCTGGCCCTGGGATCAGACCCTTGTCTTTTGCATCTCTTGCATTGGCAAGCAAATTCTTTACCACTAAGCCACTAGAGAAGCCCTATATGTCAATTACATCTCAATGAAACTGGAAGAAAAAAAGGAAAAAGGAGAGAAATGGCGCAATAGGTATAGCAGCAGTAATTTTGGTTTAATGTTTTAGATGATAGAAAGCTATATTGATGGAATTATCCAGTGAAAAGAGAAGAGAAAAAAAAAATGGAGAGGAGTTTTGATGAAGCTGGTGCAAGTTCTGATGGAGAAGTGAAGTTGGCTTTAGCAAAGGGCCTCTAAAAATGCATTTTTAAGACAGTTCAATCATGTTTTATGTCATTTTCTTCAGCTCTACCCTTTGCCCAAGTCCTTTTTTCTTCATGGATAAGACTCTACTATTTTACTCCTTAGTGAAGTGTTTCCTTTCTATTGCAGCTTGAATTCATTGAAATCGTCCCTTCTCTGCATTCATTGCTCTTGTAATCTTTTCCATTAAATTGATACTAGTCATCTTTTTATGTGCAGCTGTCTTTCCCATTAAATTGTAAGCGCCTTGATAGTAGTGATTATGCCCTGCCTATGGGAAGTGCCTAATAAAAGCTAGCTGCCTCTGTCTGTACCACTTTCACTGCAAATGATTTCCTCCCTTATAACTCCTAAGGAGAAGAGCCTATTGTTATTCTCCATGTAAAAGTCCTTCATGTACTAAACATAACTAAACTGCCTTGTCGTTTCATCCTTTTCACTCTTTATTTTAACTGTCTTTTATTTCTAATTTTTGTTTTTGGTTTCTTTCTTTTGGCACCTCCCAAATGCATCCTTTTTCTTTTCTTTCTTTGTCTTATTTTTTTTTTTTAAAGTTCTTCTTTTATTCTCTTGTTCCTCTTTGAGTTTAATTAGGGACTCTGAGATGTGCTGAAGGTAGGAATCCAGAATAGGTGGAGCAGTAACTGAGTTTTACTACACTGAGTGGAAAAAGTGAGGAATGATCAGACTACAAAGCACGTGTGTGTATGTGTGTGTGTGTGTGTGTGTGTGTGTGTACAGGTACATTCTCAGCAAAAGGTACAGAGGTAAAACCATACAATTTTGTCTCAACCATAGCTGCGTATTCATCCTCTAAAACAGTGCTGAGCCCTCACATATGTCTTAAATAAATGTACCAATGAATTACTCCCATGATGGTCATGGGCTACCATTACTTTTTTTCTTTGTAAGCATCAAGTCTTCTGTGCTGTGTTTAGTCACTCAGTCGTATCCGACTCTTTGCGACCCCATGGACTGTAGCCCACCAGGTTTCTGTCCTTGGGAATTCTCCAGGCAAGAACACTGGAGTGGGTTGCCATGCCCTCCTCCAGGAAATCTTCCTAATGTGGGGATTGAACCCAGGTCTCCTGCAAAACATCAAGCTCATCTTTAGCTAAATATTTCTGTTACAATCTGACCACTATCCTAAATTCCCATGCAGTAAAATTAATAGTAACTGAGGTATATGAAACAGTAGAACAGAAAGTTTATACATACCAGGAGCCATGTACCTCTGCCATGTGCCTCCAATCTCAGGCTGCTGTTTTGCAGCTGTGTGACTTTGGGCAGGTTATGTATCCTTTTAGTGCTTGTCTCCTTATCTGTAAAGTGGGCTGGGTAATAGCTACTTTGTGGGGTTGCAGTGAGGATTAAATGAAGCAATATAAAATCTTTTAATGTGTGTTTATTTGGCTGCACTGTGTCTTGATTGTGGCATGTGGGATCTCATTGCGTCTTATAGGATGTGGGATCTAGTTCCCTGACCAGGACTCACATCTGGGCCTCCTGCCTTGGGAACCTGAAGTCTTAGCCACTGGACCACCAGGGAAGTCCCTCTAAATTTAATCTTATCCTCATCTTTTTAGATGAATTAACTGAGGCTTAGACTTATTTAACCAGCTAGTCAGCTAGTCACAGCTAACCAGCTAGTCAAGGACTGGGGTTCATATTAACTGCATGGTCTATCTACTGTGCTGACATGTGTGCATACTTAGTTGTGTCCAACTCTGTGACTTCTAGGCTGTAGCCCACCAGGCTCCTCTGTCCATGGGATTTCCAGGCAAGAATACTGGAGTGGGTTGCCGTTTCCTCCTCCAGGGGATCTTCCCCCCAGGGACGGAATCCCTGTCTCCTGCATTGGCAGACAGATTCTTTACCACTGAGACACTTGGGGCAAATGAGGCCTAAACAAGTAATAAAATGTTTTATGTTAAGGCCTTCTGTTAACATGAAAAAGCTAGGGTGGGCATTGAGAACCCAGAGGAAGTAACAGTGAAAGTTTTTGTGCCTGAGGAGATGATTGTAAAGAGCAAATCTGAAGGGAAGGGAAGTAATGGAAAAGTACCTGGGGTATCTGAAGGTTGGTGTTTGCCCAAGTTAAGGGGTGACTGTCTACAGTAACCAATGTTCTCACATTTGGGGCACAGCCCTCGCCTAGTTCATGAAATTGTCCTTGGCTGCTG
Source organism: Bubalus bubalis (assembly GCF_019923935.1). NCBI lineage: Eukaryota > Metazoa > Chordata > Mammalia > Artiodactyla > Bovidae > Bubalus > Bubalus bubalis. The sequence continues at coordinate 99,590,236 of NC_059157.1, forward strand.
TGTTTTTGAAAGTCCAAAATACTATATTCACATTAGGATATTACTTCTGGATCTTCCTCATGGAGTTAGGACTCAACTGGACATTAGTGAACCAGGCAGGATGGTTGTGTTTGTTTGTAATCCCATTTGGAGGAATTTGCTGCTGTCATTTCTCTTGCACATTATATTTTTAAAATTATGCTTTCTGAGAACAATAGCACCATAAATTTCAAATTAATGCATCAACAATTTCCTCTTTTAAAGCTGCTACTTGGGCAATATTTTGATGATCTTTGGGAGATATTTAACATCTTTATTATTTCTATGTTCTTCTCCTTTCCTTTTCCACAGTCCTGAACGAGGAAGTCTAGAACAAACCCCAAAGAAGAAGACAAGCTGTCAAACAGAGAAACGAGTGCACGCTTTGAAAACTAGAAAAAAACTAGGAGGAATCAGGAACAAGTACTGGGGAGATTGTGCCATGAGTGGACCATCCTGTTCCACTTGTGCACTTCACCTGATGGAATGTAGGGACTATCACATGGAAGCATTGAAGGGCTGTCTTCCTTATTTCTTACCTGCATTCCCCACTTTTGGGATGAGTGTGCTCTGAAAGCGGCATTATCAGGTCTCAAGTTGAGAAGCTACGAGGTGGTTGAGATTACTGTATAATGTAATATAAACAGTGACTCTGGGATCCTTCAAAGCCTTTTTTTCTGGGTGAGAATTTGTACCTCTGTCAGTGCTAGAAGTACAGTTGACACTTCAACAATACAGGTTTGAACTGTAAGGTTCACTTACACATGGATTTTTTTTTTTTCAATAAGCATTGTGCCTGTATTTCATTTTATAGATCTTTAAATGTGTTGGGAAAAGTTTGGGTTCTATTAGAGAACACATTATGTAGAACCACAAGAACTAGAATTTGAGTCTTGATTCTGTTCAAACTCTTTCAACTTCCTGCCCTTGGGTGAGTCATTTATCAATTTCTTTGTTTTCAAGATAGAATAGTATGCAGATTTTCCATTCCTGGGAGGAGTCGCTGCCTTTAACCCCATGTGGTTCAAGGATCAATTGTATTTACTGCTTCCTCTTCTGGAATATGATTGCCTCTGGATCAGCAGAGCAGGAAGGTGTGGCCAGGTCGAGGGGAAGGTTGATGTGGGCTTTGGATTTATCCAGGGAGGGTCTGAACTACAACTGGTCTTCTGATTCCACCTAGAGGTGAGACCTGAATGTGGCTAATCATTCTCTTGGTATCACCTTCTTGGCTACAAGTTGGCAGGATCCAGAGTTTACTAAGCAACATGAAAGAATCCGAGTGTGTTTATACAATAAATACATTGCCATCTTTTTTTTTTCTAGTGACATTTTGTTGTTGTTTTTCAATCACTAAGTCCTGTCCTAGTCTTTGAGACCCCATGGACTGCAACACACCAGGCTTCCCTGTCCTCCACTATCTCCCGGAGTTTCTATTGACTTATATTACATATACAATAAACTAACCTTTAGTGTTCATGAATTTTTACATATGCACCCTTTAACTACAACCCAGATAAAATTAGAGTTTTTCCAGAAGCTCAAAAGGTTACATGAGGTCTGTTCTCAGTAAATATCATCTTTCAAAGGTAAATAATGTTTATTTTTCTGTTGTAATGTAGAAGGACGTTGTATTGTTTCCTGGTGTGGGCTGCTATGAGTAAAGCTGCTTTAAATACACTTGACTGTTTCAATGACCTGTTTCTTCTTGCATTCCTCTTCAACTCTACCAACCATCTTTCTAAAGTGTCTGTTGGCATTGCCACTTCTGTTTCGCTTTTGAAAAAGGCATGTGGCAGAGGCATTGACACTTTCTTTCTCCCATAATCCTTCTCACCACAATGCAATTATATTTTTTAAAATTAGAAAAGTATCATATCAAGTCATTAAAGAACAAAATGTTCTATCACATATAAAGTATAGTCAGTTTTTTCCTTCATGTGTGTCTACTCCATTTCCCAAAGGTTACCAGTACTAACCCACTCCAGTATTCTTCCCTGGAAAAGTCCTTGAACAGAGGAGCCTGTGGACCACAGTCCATGAGGTCACAGAGTCAGATGTGACTAAGGGACTAACACTTTCACTTTTTCCAATACTAAAAGCCCAGAGCCTAGATTCACGTGTGTGGTTGTTGTTGTTTTTAATCTTTATTTATTTGTCTGCACCAAGTCTTCGTTGTGGCACACGGGATCTTTTAGTTGCAGCGTGTGGGATGTAGTTCCCTGACCAGGGGTCGAACCCAGACCCCTTGCACTGGGAGTATGGAGTTTTAACCACTGGACCACCAGGGAAGTCCCTCACAAGTGTTTTGAATGGATGGCTCCAGTGTTGTCTTGACACTGTTAAGTAAATATTATCATTTCTACTTTCTCCTCCATACTGATTTCCGAGACCAGGTTTTATGTATGAGCTTTCTTGAGAAATGAAGGGGAAATCCTTGGTATTCATTAGATAACTTCATTGGTACCATTTTAAATACAAAACTTAGGAAAATCAATTGAGTGTCCCTAGAAAATGGATTTAAACATTCTCCTCTCCTGCTCTGTTTACCAGGCTCTTTAGTTACTAGGTAATTGAAACTGCATTTATCAAAATATAGAGGTATTAGATTCATTTTTCACTGTGAATGCTAAATTGTATTGGAATGATGGGCTACTTACCAAAAGCTGTTATCAAGGAGCTTGAAAAGCACTTAGCAAAGAGAATTTCAGTGGCCCAAAGGAGTTGGGAAGAAGAAATAAAGGTAAAAGGCATAGATTTGCTTTTTAATTTATGAAATAAGGGGTTGTTAGTGTAAATTTTTATATCATACCTGTAGTGGATAGTTTTGTGGCCTGCAACCTATGAGGTCTTTTATTTTTTCTCTTCTTTTTCTTTTGATAGAAAGTCATTCTTTTTTTAAAAAAAGTTTCTTATGTATTTGGCTTCACAGATCTTAGTTGCAGCACGTGGGATCTTTGTTCTCATTGTGGAGTGTGGGATCTAGTTTCCCTGATCAGCATGGAGTCTCAGCCACTGGACCCCAGGAATTAATAGATGAATGGGACACCTCTACCGCCATGATTTATGCTAGATGGAGGAATGAGTAGCAAGCATCAGTAACCATCTCCACCCCATTCACCCCTTTCAAAGTAACATTCCTTTCAGGAATTCCAAACTGTCATTTAGAGAAATCTTCAGCCCTCCAAATTTCTATTCAACTATCAGTCTGTTATCCCACACAGATACTTTCATGAAAACACACTACAAGAATGTCCTAGAGAATTGGGAGTTCCAAGTACCCTAGGGTACATATACAAATTACCTTTGCTCTCCTACTCCAATATAGACTCTGGGGACCTTGGGTTCAGATCTGCCAAAGAAAATTGAGGCTTATTACATTTATGCTTATCTTTTTCAGAGTATTCTGCTCCTGACTGCCTGATAGAAGCACATCTTTTTTTTTTTTTTTTGTCATTTAGTTGATGTCTTTCCCCACTTATTACCTATACTGTTTCCCAGGGCTGCCATAACAAATTACCACAAACCTAGTGTTTCTTTTATTTGAATGCCATCCTGTTTCATACAAACTTTTGAACTATTTTAGCACCTTAGAACTTAGAAATTAATACAGACCTGACTTTGTTGGGACATCCAAGATGTCTGCTTCAGTGAAAGGGAATATCTAGAATGAGCTTTGTCTGTTTTTTTCGGCTAGGCAGGTAAGTGATGGTAATGATGGTGGCTGATGGCTGCTCTACACATGTATGAGTCAAGGTTCCGTCAGGGGACAGAAACCACATCAGTTATTGGAACAAAGAGAATTTAACACAAATAATTGTTAGCTAGGGAGTAAACTTGGTAACTAGGTATGTAAAAGGGTGAAAAAAAAACTGTCTAAGATAACATTTGTCACAATTTATAAAATCATATACTTTAAATATCTGATGTACAGTTTATGATGTCATTTATACCTCAGTTAAGCAATTATCTTAAAAAGGCTTTAATTGTTAATAAGAGTATTTAAGAGTTTCAAAACTGACTCTTTCTGGAAGTTGTTACACATTAACCTGTACTTATACTTAGTTTATGGGCTTTCCATGTGGCTCAGTGGTAAAGAATCCACCTGCAATGCAGGACACATAGGACCACGGTTTTGATCCCTGGGTCAGGAAGATCCCCTAGAGGAGGGAGGAGAAGGCAGCCCACTCCAGTATTCTTGCCTGGAGAATTCCATAGACAGAGGAGTCTGGTGCACTACACTCCATAGGGTCACAAAGAATCAGATACAACTGAAGCGAGCAAGCATGCGCGCATACTTAGTTTATACTCTCAAACAATAACTCTGCAGTTGCCATATCAGTGACTTGCTTTCGAAAATTTATTTATTTATTTTATTTTTGACTGCCCTGGGTCTTCATTGCTGCACACAGGCTTTCTCTAGTGAATGGGGACTACTCATTTTTGTGGTGCTGGGGCTTCTTATTGCGGTGGTTTCTCTTGTTTCAGAGCATAGGCCCTAGGTGCTCCGGCTTCAGTAGGTACAGCTCTCAGGCTTAGTTGCTTCACGGCATGTGGAATCTTCCTGGACAGGTATCCAACCCGTGTTCCCTGCATTGGCAGGCAGATTCTTACCCACTGTGCCACCAGGGAAGTCGCAGTGACTTGCTTTCATGTGGAGTTTTTCTACCCATCTACTCTTAGGTAAGAATGCTCGCTAGCATTGGTCTTCAACTCTGTTCCCAGTGAATCTTTTCTTCCTGACAGGATTTTTGCAGCCCTTGTAGCCTCATATGATGTTTAGAGGCTGAAGCATTTTATTAATTCTTAGCATTCTCACCAGCTAGGTCAAAGGAAAGAAGGATGGAGAAGTGAATAGTCTGCTATACTACATTACAACTAAGTATACCACCCAAAGGCTGGTGTCTGCTCTCAGCTTTCCAGTATTGTGTTCTCTGTAACTGTGCAGCATCTTGTACCTAAAAACCTTCCAGATCGCTCATGAAATATTTGATTTTATAAAATCCTTGTGGAGAAAAGCTGTAACTATCAAGACTTGCTGATTAAGAATGAAGTCAACAGTAGAGTTTTAGAATCTTTTTTTCCCCCCTCTGTATTTGTTAAATAATTAAAAAAAAAAAATCTAGTGGACACCTATATGCCAGGTACACTAAGTTGTTTTATACTTCTAGAGCTTTTTTATTCAAAGTGTGTTTAGCAGAACACGGCACCAGCATCACCTAGGAGCTTATTTGAAATGCAGAATCATAGTCCTCCTCCAGACATACAGAATCAGTACCTGCATTTTAACAAGATTCCTTAGTGACTTGTGTGTATATTTGAAAGGCACTATTTGAGAGAGTTCTCCTTACCTCTGCTGCTTAAATACTGCTATGACTTTGAGAAAGTAACTTCACTTCTCTAAGATATTAACAAATGAGGGTATGGAGGTAATGGAAACCTCTTCACATATTATTTGCTATTGTTCAGTTGCTAAGTCGTGTCCGACTCTGCAACTGCATGAACTGCAGCACATCATGCTTCCCTGTCCTTCAGTATCTCCCAGAGTTTGCTCAAACTCATGTCCGTTGAATCAGTGATGACATCCAACCATATCATTGTCTGTCGCCCCCTTTTCCTCTCGCCCTCACTCTTTCCCAGTGAGAGCGTAACAGGCAGGAAGACCAAGGGTCTCCGAATGGAGGAAATAGGCTGCAAGTGTCAGACATTTTTTCTCTCTCCCTTAAGCTGCAGGAGGAAACAAACTACAATTGTCAGATTTTTTTTCTCTTAAAATTCTGTGTTGCCGTGACGACACCTGCCTCCACCTGAACTTAACTTTTCTCATAACTTGAACTAACAAATGTGTTTTTCTTATGGAAATATTTTTCTTAAGCTATGTTAATCAAACTATGTATTTGCTTTGGAATTTGCCTTTCTTCAAAGTGGTTCCACCTAAGACTAACTTTTTTCTTTTCTCAAACCTTGGGCTGATAATAGCTCAACAAACCAGAATTGATACCAATTGTTTTATGGCTGGGGGATGACACACCTCTTGCCATCCTATCTCAAAAATGCATATTGTGGGAGAGGGGCCTGGTGAAACTCCATCAGCCTTTAGGTGTCTCTCTTATTTGAGTAATAGCTTTCTAACAGACATAAAACATCCAGCTTAAAGACTAGAAGGGGAGCACTCTTTCTGCCCGCTTCTGATGTCTATGTCAGAAGCTTTCTCTATCTCTTTTATACTTTCTGTTCAGTTCAGTTGCTTAGTCATGTCCAACTCTGTGACAACATGGACTGCAGCATGCCAGGCCTCCTTGTCCATCACCAGCTCCCAGAGCTTACTCAAACTCATGTCCATTGAGTCAGTGATGCCATCCAACCATCTCATTCTCTGTTGTCCCCTTCTCCCGTCTTTAATCTTTCCCAGCATCAGGGTCTTTTCAAATGAGTCAGTTATTCGCATCAGGTGGCCGAAGTATTGGAGTTCCAGCTTTAGCATCAGTCCTTCCAATGAATATTCAAGACTGATTTCCCTTAAGATGGACTGGTTAGATCTCCTTGCAGTTCAGGGGACTCTTAAGAGTCTTCTCCAACACCACAGTTCAAAAGCATCAATTCCTCAGCGCTCAGCTTCCTTTATAGTCCAACTCTCACAACCATACATGACTATTTGAAAAACCATAACTTTAACTAGATGAACCTTTGTTGGCAAAGTAATGTCTCTGCTTTTCAATATGCTGTCAAGGTTGGTCATAACTTCTCTTCCAAGGATCAAGCCTCTTTTAATTTCATGGTTGCAGTCACCATCCACAGTGATTTGGAAGCCCAAAACAAGTCTGTCACTGTTTACACTATTTCCCCATCTATTTGCCAAGAAGTGATGGGACCAGATGACATGATCTTGGTTTTCTGAATGTTGAGCTTTAAGCCAACTTTTTTACTCTCCTCTTTCACTTTCATCAAGAGGCTCTTTATTTCTTCACTTCTGCCATAAGGCTGGTATCATCTGCATATCTGAGGTTATTGATATTTCTTCTGTCAATCTTGATTCTAGCTTGTGCTTCATCCAGTTTGACATTTCGCTTGATGTACCTGAATAATCTCATGGACAGAGGAGTCTGGAGGGTTACAGTACATGGGGTCGCAGAGTCGGATATGACTGAGCAACTAACACACACACACACAACACACACACACACACACACTGCATATAATTTAAATGACCAGGGGGAATGTCCAGTTCTAACTGTTGCTTCTTGACCTGCATACAGATTTCTCAGGAGGCAGGTCAGATGGTCTGGTATTCCCATCTCTTTCAGAATTTTCCACAGTTTATTGTGATCCACACAGTCAAAGGCTTCAGCATAGTCAATAAAGCAGAAATAGATGTTTTTCTGGAACTCTCTTGCTTTTCAATGATCCAACGGATGTTGGCAATTTGATCTTTGTTCCTGTGCCTTTTCTAAAACCAGCTTGAACATCAGAAGTTCACGGTTCACGTTCTGTTGAAGCCTGGCTTGGAGAATTTTGAACATTACTTTGCTAGCATGTGAGATGAGTACAATTGTGCAGTAGTTTGAGCATTCTTTGGCATTGCCTTCTTTGGGATTGGAATGAAAACTGACTGACCTTTTCTAGTCCTGTGGCCACTGCTGAGTTTTCCAGATTTGCTGGCATATGAGTGCAGCACTTTCACAGCATCATCTTTTAGGAATTGAAATAGCTCAACTGGAATTCCACTAGCTTTGTTCACAGTGATGTTTCCTAACACTTTATTTCACATTCCAGGATGTTGGCTCTAGGTGAGTGATCACACCATCGTGATTATCTGGGTCATGAAGATCTTTTTTTGTGTGTGGTTCTTCTGTGTATTCTTGCCACCTCTTCTTAATATCTTCTGCTTCTGTTAGGTCCATACTTTTTCTGTTCTTTATCGAGCCCATCTTTGCATGAAATATTCCCTTGGTATCTAATTTTCTTGATGGGATCTCTAGTCTTTCCCATTCTATTGTTTTCCTCTATTTTGTTGCACCATTCACTGAGGAAGGCTTTCTTATCTTCCCTTGCTATTCTTTGGAACTCTGCATTCATATGGGTATATCTTTCCTTTTCTCCTTTGCTTTTCACTTCTTTTCATAGCTGTTTGTAAGGCCTCCTCAGACAATCATTTTGCCTTTTTGCATTTCTTTTTCTTGGGAATGGTCTTGATCCCTGCCCCCTGTACAATGTCATGAACCTCCATCCATAGTTCTTCAGGCACTCTGTCTATCAGATATAATCCCTTGAATCTGTTTGTCACTTCTACTCTATAGTTGTAAGGGATTTTATTTAGGTCATACCTGAATGGTCTATTGGTTTTCCCTACTTTCTTTAAGTCTGAATTTGGCAATAAGGAGTTCATGATCTGGGCCACAGTCAGCTCTCAGTCTTGTTTTTTTTTCTGACTGTATAGAGCTTCCCCATTTTTGGCTGGAAAGAATGTAATCAATCTGCAAAGAATATAATCAATTTTGTACTTTAGTAAAGCTTTATTACATGAAAGCTCTGAGCAATCAAGCCTTGTCACTGGCCCTGGATTGAATTCCTCTCCTCTGGAGGCCAAGAATCTCAGCATCTTTCATGGCTCAGCAACAAGCTATCTTCTTCGGGGCTCATCCAGGATCTTCAGGACCAGGTAAGAGCACTCAAGACCTCAAGCCTCTCTGCTTTCTCAGTATAGGCATTTTCTGCTTTACTTTAATAACTTTATGGTGTGCTTGTGTGAGTTAATGAGACACCTTGTATGAAACAAGTGTTGAGCCCTGCTCTGTGGTTTCGAGGTGTCTCGTAATGACTGAAGGAAGCCCCCAAAAGGAGAAGCTTATTGGGGGTTTATACCAACTTGCCAATACCAAGAGACACCCAACATCCCTGTGAGGGGAATGACCAGAGATGGGCAAAGCATGTGGACCGAATTTTCCTTTCTCAGTCATCTTTCCTGGTCTCTTTGACCATTTCATAATTGCATGGGGAATTAGAACTACTAGCCTAATCTGTTGGATCATAGACTTTCAAGGGAATTGTGATCCATGCTCTTACTATGTACTTTTACTTAGACCCCAAGTATGGAAGCACCTAGCCTTGCTAAGAGCTGAAAGTTACAAAAGCATATTTGGGAACTAGGCAGAACTCTAACTCCAGGAACATCTCTCAGTCTAGAGGTCATTCTCTTGGCTGCCTGCCTCAGGGGCCAGTGACCTGAAAGTGAGTCTTTGTCATGGCTGTGCCTCTGATCTGTGTGGATAGATGCATTGCTGGTGACCATGAGGTTTTTGAGAATACAGATCCGGAATTGCAAGATGTGGTTAGATTGGGATTATAATGGGCCTCTTCTTTTGGTAGTGCTAGTTCTTAGCAGACCAGAGAAGGCTCTCTAATGGCTTTTGTCTCAACTCCCTAGATATTCCTTTTATGTAATCTGTGTAAATGAACTGGAAGGATTGGCCCTAGTAATTTGAGGACAAAAATCACTTTTTCCTCACTGACTATCCCTCCACAACTTCTTTTGCTATCACATAACTGGCGTGGTGGCACTCAGAAGGGACATCTTGGTTATTGTTCGTCTCTACGATTCACTGCTTCTACTGAGGTCAGGACTGTACTCAGGAATGTACATAGGCACACGGAACATGGATACTTCCCCTAGGAGTCCTACCTTAGGGAACATTCTGGGAAAACTACTCTGCTCCACCCTAGGTGGTATCAGAGGAAATGGGAAAACCAAACACAGGTGTTGGTGGTAAGGAACTGGACATGAATCTGGGATACCATCAGGTCTACCCCTGGTGTGTCTCCACGCCACCTCAGTGGTAGAATGGGAGGGACAAGACATCTGCATTGGTAAGGGGCAGACCAGGGAAGGAAAGCTTCAGTGGAGAGTCTGTCTATATCCCCATCTAGAGCAGGGAAGGGCACTTCTGGTGGAAAAAAGCCACGGCTGTGGATGCTGCTTTTTTCTCTCTTATAGATGGGAGGTAGCAGTTCCAGAACCACTCTTTTAAAATGTATTTTTTAAAAAAACTGGGACAAGTTTGATCTCCAGAGTTTACAAAGACATGCCTGATTTTCTTCTGTGATGTTGAATGGCCATGGTATCCTTTGGAAGACGGGGAATGCTGGCCTGTTGAAGGGTCTCTTAATTATGACACTGTTTTACAACTAGACTGGTTCTGTAGAAAACAAGAGAAATGGGAAGAAGTGACATAAGTGTTGTTCTTTTATCTTTCTGTGAGACATGCCAGTCTTGTGTCCTAAGGGTACAGATTTGGGTGTGAAACCTACACAGCTGCTTCCTGTTCTCTTACTTTGCCCCTGTACGTGGGGCTCTGAACTGAACAGGCTGAGAATCAGGGCACTGTTCTAGGGGGGATTGCCTCAGTCTCCGTAGACTATTTAGAGGATCCAAAAAGTACACAGAAGGCTTTATGGGGCTAATTTTACTTTATGACCTTACTTGGTGAGATATAATACATGTCTTAGGACAAACACTGACTCCTGACTCAAGAGCTCGAGTCTTGGGGGAAGCTACTACTTTTGGAGATGAATGGCTTGAACATGAGATAAGAGGGAACATGAAATAGCCCTCCTCCCTACTGGGAGCCAAGCAGTTCCCATGACAGAGCCAGACTGGGACTATAACATGGCTAAAAGAGGGTGGGATCAGAACCGCTTTGTCAATTGCATTATTGTAGGGCTTCAAGTGAGCACATGATAAAACTTTATGCTAAGTTGGCTGACATAGAACAGGGAGAGAAGGAAACTCCTGATAAACTCCTGGTAAATTCTAGATAGACTCTGGGAGGCTCTCTGCCAGTTTACTGACATTGACCCTGAAAGTGCAGAGGAGAAATGATCTTAAAGATAGATTTCCCACTCATTTGGCTTCTGATTTCTGCCATAAATTATGAAAACAGGTGTTTGGACCAAATCAGTCTTTAAAAGAAATGGTTGCAGCTGGCTCAGATGGTGTATTACGGTAGAGAATACGAGGAGGACAATAAGAGACAAAAAAGACCAGGGAAAGACTGAAGCCCCAACAATGACTGTTAGACCTGCTCTGAAACAGCCTGAGAAAAATGCCCAGAGGGACCCAGGTGAAAAGGGACAGACTTGTTATTACTGTGGAAAGGAGGGGCATCTCAAGCAAGATTGCCCTCAGGCATCTAAGTCACCCCAGGCTCCATGTTCAGTCTGTAAAGGACCATAATGGAGAGGAGACTGCCCTACGAGATGTAGGCCCCAGGGGTCAGACTCTCAAGACAATTGTGACTGAGTGCCTGGGGGTCCCCACATGAGCTCTGTCCTAATTACACCTGAGGAAACCAGCATATTAATAACTGTGGAGGGCCAATCAGTCGATTTCTTCTGGACACTGGGGCAAATTTCTCTGCTCACTGAAGCCCCTGGTCTGCTTTCTTCCCAATCTACTCCTGTAATGGGAATGTCAGGACGAGCCAAATGCTGTTATTTCAGTCATCCTTTAAGCTGCGACTGGGATTCTGTGCTGTTTTCTCACGAGTTTCTAATCGTGCTGGATTCTCTGTCACCCCTTCTAGGGAGGAATATACTGAGCAAGGTCCAGGCCTCTGTTTTCATAAATATGGAGCCTGCTCTTTCTCTCCCATTAATTGAACAGAATGTAAATCCTAAATTGTGGGCTGATGGAAAAACTGTGGGTCAAGCACAAAATGCTGTTCCTGTCTTTATCAAGCTCAAAGACCCTTGCCTATTTCCATATCAAAAGCAGTACCCACTAAAGCCTGAGGTAAAGGAAGGGTTAAAACCCATCATTGAGAATTTAAAGGAGCAGGGGCTATTAATTCCCTGCAACAGTCCATGCAACACTCCTATTCTAGGTATAAATAAATTAAATGATAAACGGAGACTAGTTCAAGGTATATGAATAGTAAGTGCCTAATCCTTTTACTTCATTGTCTGAAATTCCTGAAAGAACCAAATATTTTTCAGTCTTTGATTTGAAGGATGCTTTCTAGAGTTAAGCCTATATTAAATCATATACCTATGACTTTAAGACAATTGAGAGGATTCTTGGGCATTACAGGCTATTGCTGCATTTGGATTCTGGGTTATGGGGAACTTGTCCAGCCTTTATATAAACTTATAACAGACTTAGCAGGTCCAAACCAGTTTCTGAGTCACCAGAGACTCAAAAGGCTTTTAAGACTATTTAAAATGCTCTCTTGCAGGCTTCTGCTTTGAGCTTGCCCACAGGATCAGAGTTTAGTATGTCTGTTACTGAGAAAAGGCTATAGCCACATTGCTTAAGGATAATTTCTACTATTGTTTTGCTAATGCCTAAAGCTCATAAGTATGCTAATAGGCAAAATTTTACTGTGCTGACTTCTCAGGATGTAAGAGGGATCTTAAACTCTATAAAGTTCAGAGTAACAATGGCTCCGCCTTTAAAGCTGCTGTAACTCAAGGGGGGTTGACAAGTCTAGGAATAGAATATCACTTACACTGTTCCTGGAAACCCCAATCTTCAGAAAAAATTGAAAAGGCTAATGACATTATTAAGAGGCATTTGTGTAAGCTAACTCAGGAAACACAAGGCAATTGGTTTAAAGTTTTACCCATAGCTTTAATGAGGGCTCAAACTGCCCCTAAGAAGGGACTGTCTCTATGGCAGACTGTTTGTGCACAGATATTGTCATAGACCCTGAAGCCTTAGAATTAACTATGTGACCCAGCTTTCAGCTTTTCAACCTCCTCATCAATTGAAGGCTTCCCATGGTGGGTTTCTCCACTTCAAGGAAGGGACTTTCTTCAATTCTGCGAATACCTTCACCAATGACAATCATATGCAATGCCTCTTCTTGGTCTGATGACATCTAACAGTCCTAAGATGGACTGGTATAACATATTGTACTTTAACTATGAACATAATGTGACTTTTAATTTTGATTAGGTTTTAACTTGGTTTGATGACTATTTTGCCTTACATTTGTAACTGTAAAATGGGGTTTGTTTCTAACCATCTGAAAGCTTTTAAGTTACAAATGGTTGTCTAGGTTCCTACGATGCCACAGCCTCCTCCAACTATTACTTGGGGCTCCTGGATCAGAGACCCTCATTATGAGGGTTAGGAGAATATGTTGCCTCAACAATTTAGGGACCATGCCCCTCAACAGCAGGAAGTAGTTATGCAATGAAAACGACCTTCTTTTCCCTTGGCAACATAATTTTCCTATAAGAAAAGGGGGTGGGGGCGGTGAATGAGAGAGTAAGGCAGGTTGATAAGAAGTCCGGGGCCCCAAAGGAGGAGAAAGGGGTCTGGCGCTCTCAAGAAGGAGATAGGGTCTGGAATTCTCAAGGAGGAGGAAAGGACAAACACTTTTTCCCACATTCCTTAGTAAGGATTATATAACATAATGTATCCTGCTTAAGGACATGTTTCTCCTTCCTGAAAGCCTTCTGACTAATCCTGTTACCTTAAAATGTATATTATGGGAGTGGGTCTAGCAAGATCTTTACCACCTTGTGACATACTTTTGATTTATTTTAATAACCAATTAAAAAGTATATAATTCCCTTGCTAAGACTAGGGAAGGGGGCATTCTCCATCTCCCTTCTGAACTCTATGTCAGAAGCTTTCTCTGTCCCTCTGCTACACAAAAGCTCTTGAGTGATCAAGCCTGGCCCTTGGACCAAGGCTGAATCTTCTTTTATGGAGATCATGAATTCGACATCATTCACTGTAAGCTATCACCAGCATCAGGGTTTTTCCCAGTGAGTTGGCTCTTCATATCAGGTGGCCAAAGTACTGGAGTTTCGGCTTCAGCATCAGTCCTTCCAATGAATATTGAGGGTTGATTTTCTTTAGAATTGACTGGTTTCATCTCCTTGCTATCCAAGGGACTCTCAAGAGTCTTCTCCAGCACCTCAGTTTGAAAGCACCAATTCTTTGGCACTTGGCCTTCTTTATGGTCCAACTCTCACATTCGTACATGACTATTGTATTATTGGGGGCATATAATTTAGACAGACTTCCTAAAGCACTTAACACACTGGTTGGTATCTAGTAAGTGTTTGTAGAAGAGTTAGCCCTGGTATTGCAAGTAGACCCAGGACTTGGTCTTCTTTAAGGTTTTGGCAGAAGCAGCCATTTCCCTGCCTTTCTGTTATTCATATTTGCTTCATCATTCCCCTCTGCCATAGCCTTGTCCCCAGCTGTAGTGCACTGAAGTTTGCTAATTTAGAGTATGTCATTGTGTCAGGGGAAAGTCAGTTCCCTTCTTTCACATTCATGACATTTAGACTTAAATTTGTTTTCTTTTTGCCCACAAAAGAACAATGGAATTTGAGAAACAAACAAACAAAAAGAAAGCTAAAAAAAATTAGCCATTAAATCTTTTTTGTGAACTTTCCTTGTAGCCACTTCACTTCTAGTTCACTCATTTGTCCATAATGCTGACAGATATATTAAGAGATATGACAAGCACAGTACTGTATCCTGGATTGGATCCTGAATTGGAAAGGGAAGAGGAAAAGTCAATGTCTTAACTCCAAATGCCATAATAAAATACCGTCTGGGTGACCTAAACAACAAAAGTTCATTCTCTGCTAGTTCTGGATGCTGGAGTCAGAGACTAGGGTGGCAGCAAGCTGGAATTGTGATGAGAACTTGCTTCAGGGCTTGCAGATGGATGCCATCTCACTGTGTATTCGTAAGGCTTTCCCTCTCTCTTCCTCATTTTATAAGGTCGCTGATCTCATCGTGAAGCCCCTACCTTCATGATGTACTCTAACCCTTCAGTTCAGTTCACTTCAGTCGCTCAGTCATGTCCGACTCTTTGTGACCCCATGAATCGCAGCACACCAGCCTCCCTGTCCATCACCAACTCCTGGAGTTCACCCAGACTCACGTCCATAGAGTCAGTGATGCCATCCAGCCATCTCATCCTCTGTCGTCCCCTTCTCCTCCTGCCCCCAATCCCTCTCAGCATCAGAGTCTTTTCCAATGAGTCAACTCTTCACATGAGGTGGCCAAAGTACTGGAGTTTCAGCTTTAGCATCATTCCTTCCAAAGAAATCCCAGGGCTGATCTCCTTCAGAATGGACTGGTTGGATCTCCTTGCAGTTCAAGGGACTCTCAAGAGTCTTCTCCAACACCACAGTTCAAAAGCATCAATTCTTTGGCACTCACCTTTCTTCACAGTCCAACTCTCACATCCATACATGACCACTAGAAAAACCATAGCCTTGACTAGACAGACCTTTGTTGGCAAAGTAATGTCTCTGCTTTTGAATATGCTATCTAGGTTGGTCATAACTTTCCTTCCAAGGAGTAAGCGTCTTTTAATGTCATGGCTGCAATCACCATCTGCAGTGATATTGGAGCCCCCAAAAATAAAGTCTGACACTGTTTCCACTGTTTCCCCATCTATTTCCCATAAAGTGATGGGACCAGATGCCATGATCTTCATTTTCTGAATGTTGAGCTTTAAGCCAACTTTTTCACTCTCCTCTTTCACTTTCATCAAGAGGCTTTTTAGTTCCTCTTCACTTTCTGCCATAAGGGTGGTGTCATCTGCATATCTGAGGTTATTGATATTTCTTCCAGCAATCTTGATTCCAGCTTGTGCTTCTTCGAGTCCAGCGTTTCTCATGATGTACTCTGCATATAAGTTAAACAAGCAGGGTGACAATATACAGCCTTGAAGTATTCCTTTTCCTATCTGGGACCAGTCTGTTGTTCCATGTCCAATTCTAACTGTTGCTTCCTGACCTGCATATAGGTTTCTCAAGAGGCAGGTCAGGTGGTCTGGTATTCCCATCTCTTTCAGAATTTTCCACAGTTTATTGTGATCTACACAGTCCAAGGCTTTGGCATAGTCAATAAAGCAGAAATAGATGTTTTTCTGGAACTCTCTTCCTTTTTTTAATGATCCAGCGAATGTTGGCAATTTGATCTCTGGTTCTTCTGCCTTTTCTAAAACCAGCTTGAACATCTGGAAGTTCACGGTTCACGTACAGCTGAAGCCTGGCTTGGAGAATTTTGAGTATTACTTTACTAGCGTGTGAGATGAGTACAACTGTGTGGCAGTTTGAGCATTCTTTGGCATTGCCTTTCTTTGGGATTGGAATGAAAACTGACCTTTTCTAGTCCTGTGGCCACTGCTGAGCTTTCCAAATTTGCTGGCATATTGAGTGCAGCACTTTCATAGCATCATCTTTCAGGATTTGAAATAGCTCAACTGGAATGCCATCACCTCCACTAGCTTTGTTCGTAGTGATGCTTCCTAAGGCCCACTTGACTTCACATTCCAGGATGTCTGGTTCTAGGTGAGTGATCACATCATTGTGATTATCTTGGTCATGAAGAACTTTTTTATACAGTTCTGTGTATTCTTGCCGCCTCTTCTTAATATCTTCTGCTTCTGTTAGATTCATACTATTTCTGTCCTTTATCGAGTCCATCTTTGCATGAAATGTTCCCCTGGTATCTCTAATTTTCTTGAAGAGATCTCTAGTCTTTCCCATTCTGTTGTTTTCCTCTATTTCTTTGCATTGATTGCTGAGGAAGGCTTTCTTATCTCTTCTTGCTATTCTTTGGAACTCTTCATTCAGATGTTTATAAATTTCCTTTTCTCCTTTGCTTTTCACTTCCCTTTTTTCACAGCTATTTGTAAGGCCTCCTCAGACAGCCATTTTGCTTTTTTGCATTTCTTTTCCGTGGGGATGGTCTTGATCCCTGTCTCCTGTACAATGTCACGAACCTCCGTCCATAGTTCATCAGGCACTCTATCTGTCAGATCTAGTCCCTTAAATCTATTTCTCACTTCCACTGTATAATCATAAGGGATTTGATTTAGGTCATACCTGGATGGTCTAGTGGTTTTCCCTACTTTCTTCAATTTAAGTCTGAATTTGGCAATAAGGAGTTCATGATCTGAGCCACAGTCAGCTCCTGGTCTTGTTTTTGTTGACAGTATAGAGCTTCTCCGTCTTTGTCTGCAAAGAATATAATCAATCTGATTTTGGTGTTGACCATCTGGTGATGTCCATGTGTAGAGTCTTCTCTTGTGTTTTTGGAATAGGGTGTTTTCTATGACCAGTGCGTTCTCTTGGCAAAACTCTATTAGTCTTTGCCCTGCTTCATTCTGTATTCCAAGGCCAAATTTGCCTATTACTCCAGGTGTTTCTTGACTTCCTACTTTTGCATTCCAGTCCCCTATAAATGAAAAGGACGTCATTTTTGGGTGTTCATTCTAAAAGGTCTTGTAGGTCTTCATAGAACCGTTCAACTTCAGCTTCTTCAGCATTACTGTTTCGGACATAGACTTGGATTACTGTGATATTGAATGGTTTGCCTTGGAAATGAACAGAGATCATTCTGTCGTTTTTGAGATTGCATCCAAGTACTGCATTTCAGACTCTTTTGTTGACCAGGAGGGCTACTCCATTTCTTCTAAGGGATTCCTGCCCACAGTAGTAGATAGAATGGTCACCTGAGTTAAATTCACCCATTCCAGTCCATTTTAGTTTGCTGATTCCTAGAATGTCGACGTTCACTCTTGCCATTTCCTGTTTGACCACTTTCAATTTGCCTTGATTCATGGACCTAACATTCCAGGTTCCTATGCAATATTGCCCTTTACAGCATCAGACCTTGCTTCTATCACCAGTCACATCCACAACTGGGTATTGTTTTTGCTTTGGCTCCATCCCTTCATTCTTTCTGGAGTTATTTCTCCACTGATCTCCAGTAGCATATCGGGCACCTACTGACCTGGGGAGTTCCTCTTTCAGTATCCTATCATTTTGCCTTTTCATATTGTTCATGGGGTTCTCAAGGCAAGAATACTGAAGTGGTTTGCCATTACCTTCTCCAGTGGACCACATTCTGTCACACCTCTCCACCATGACCCGCCCATCTTGGGTGGCCCCACAGGGCATGGCTTAGTTTCATTGAGTTAGACAAGGCTGTGGTCCTAGTGTGATTAGATTGACTAGTTTTCTGTGATTATGGTTTCAGTGTGTCTGCCCTCTGATGCCCTCTTGCAACACCTACCGTCTTACTTGGGTTTCTCTTACCTTGGATGTGTGGTATCTTCATGGCTGCTCCAGCAAAGTGGAGCCTCTGCTCCTTACCTTGGACGAGGGGTATCTCCTCACTGCCACCCCTCCTGACCTTGAATTCATCCTGATATTAATTTCATGGGAACACAAAGGTTTAATCCAAGAAGGGAGTAAAGTTTATTGATAAAATTATTTATTTCAATAGGTGACACTATTGGACATTGAATTTTATTTCATTTTTTTATTGATACAAATTTAGATTCATTGTGTTAATGATTTACCCAAAAATTAGGTATTCAAATGTGTTTGTTTCTTATTGTCCTTAAAGCTAGCTAGTGCTTTAGTAAATTTTATCATGTTGGGTCATTTTTTAAAATTAAATTTGTTTATTTATTTTTGGCTGTGCTGAGTGTTCCTTGCTGTTTGAGGGCTTTCTCTAGTTTCAGTGAGCGGGGGCTACTCCCTAGTTGCAGTGTGTGGGCTTGTGGGCTTCTCATTGCTGTGGGTTTTCTTTTCTTGGAGCATGTGCTCTAGGATGTGTGGACTCCGTAGTTGTGGCTTACAGGTGCCCTGAGGCATGTGTGGTCTTCCTGGATCAGAGATCAAACCTGTGTCTCCTGCATTGCCAGGCAGATTCTTAACCTCTGGACCACCAAGTAAGTCCCTTAAAATATATTTTTTAATTGGAATATAATTGTTTTACAATGTTATGTTAGTTTCTGCTGTACAACAACATGAATCATCTATAAGTATGCATATATCCCCTTCCTCTTGAGCCTCTCTCCCACCCCCACCATCCCACCCCTCTAGGTGGACACTGGGTTTTAAATGATGTGGAATTAAATGATGATGTGGCTCTTCTAGATAAAGTGATACATGTAATTTTCAGAGAAGAACTGGATGTATTTAAGGGCTTTAAACAACAACAGTGCTGTTATCCAGAGATTAAAATAGGATGGTTTCTACTGCATATTCTCCTTTCCTTTTGTTGGATTTCATGAAGAATCTTAGTACAGAGCTGACTGGCCACCTTGGACTCCCTAATTCTAACAACCTCCAGATCATGCCCATTCCATTCATGTCTATATCCTCAGACACAAGCACAGTGCCTGGTGCAGGATAGGCACCCCATACATCTGTGTTGAGTATGAATGACTGGGTTAGGCCAGACCCCAGTGAAGCATCTCTGCTTCATCTTTCCAATGTTTCCATTACCTGTGTTTTTCGGGGAGGGGAAATTAATTTCAAACCTACAGAAAAGATGCAAGAATAATAAAAAGACCTGTCATGAACCCATTACCCAAATTCATTGATATTTTTCAATTTTTAGCAGTTTATTTTAAAATAATTTCATTCTTAAAGATTTGCAAGAAAAATACAATCTAATAATGATACAAAGAGCTACCCTCTACACTTCACCCAGGTTTCCTAATTATGAACATTTGTCTTCATTTTCTCCCATATATCATTATTTTCTTTTTGAAATGTTTGAGGTTAAGTTGTAGACATGTTTCCAAATTACTCCCGAATACTTTAGTGTATATATACTAAAACAATGACACTTGCATGCGTAAATTCAATATCCCCATTGAATTCAGGATATTAACATGGCAACAATACTTTTATCTAATCCACAAAATCCATGCAAATTTCTCCAGTTGTCTAATATAGAAAGGAATAGAGGACTTCCCTGGCAGTCCAGTGGTTAAGACTCTGTGATTCCAATGTAGGGGATACAGGTTCAATCCCTGGATGGAGAACTAAGATCACATGTGCCACACACACACACAAAAAGGAATAGTAGTAACAAAATTATTGCCCTTCCCTCCTTTCCTTTCTGGTTCAAAATCCAATTCAGAAAATCATGCATTGTATTTCATTGTCATGTCTGTTTAGTTTCTTTCAATCTACTTCCTTAGGTTTTCTTTGTTTTTCATGATTTTGACATTTTTAGAGTATATATTGGAGAAGGAAATGGCAACCCACTCCAATATTCTTGCCTGGAGAATCCCATGGACAGATGAACCTTGTGGGCTGCAGTCCATGGGGTCGCAAGAGTCGGACACGACTGAGTGACTTTGACTTGACTAGAGTATATATAGGTTAAAATTTTATAGAATTGCCTTCAGTTTGGATTTCTCGGATTTTTTTTTTTTCATTGCTAGATTCAGGATATACTTTTTGGTGTGGATACCACAGAAATGGTGCTATTTTCAATGGCTCATGTCAGAAGGCACATTATTTTTTTCTCATTACTAAAGTTAGTTGAGGAATTAATAGATTCTGGGGGTAATTTATTTTGAGACTCTGTACATACATATTCTTTTTCTCATCAAAATTTTATCCTGTGAATCCTCCTACACTGCTGGTGGGAGTGTAAATTGGTACAGCCAGTACAGAGAACAGTATGGAGGTTCCTTAAAAAACTAAAAATAGAAGCACCATATGACCCTGCAATACCACTCCTGAGCATATATCTGGAGAAAAACATGATCCAAAAGGATACATGCACCCCAGTGTTCACTGTAGCACTGTTGAGTCAAGACATGGGAGCAACCTAAATGTCTATTAACAAAGGAATGGATAAAGAAGATGTGGTATGTATATTTATGACAGAATATTACTCAGCCATTAAAAGGAATGAAATAATGCCATTTGTAGCAACATGGGTGGAACTAGATAGAGATCGTCATACTGAATAAGTCAGACAGAGAAGGAGAACTATTGTATCGTTGCTCTTTACTCGCTAAGTGGTGTCTGACTCTTTTGCAACCCCATGGACTACAGCCTGCCAGTCTCCTCTGTCCATGGGATTTCCCAGGCAAGAACACTGGAGTGGATTGCCATTTCCTTTTCCAGGGGATCTTCTTGACCCAAGGACTGAATCTGCGATTCTTGAATTGGCAGATGTGTTCTTTACCACTGAGTAACCAGGGAAGCCCAGAAATATCATACGACATCCCTTATATGTGGAAACAGAAAGAGACTCAGAGAATGAACTTATGGTTGCCAGGGTAAGGATGGGTGAAGGGATAGTTAGGGAGTTTAGGGTGGACATGCACACACTACTAGATTTAAAGCAGATAACCAGTAAGGACGTACTGTATAGCACATGGCACTCTGCTCAATGTTATGTGGCAGCCTGGATGAGGGGAGTTTGGGGAAGAATAGATAAATGTATATGTATGGCTGAGTCTGTTCACTGTTCACCTGAGACTGCACATTGTTAATCAGCTATATTCCAGTCCAAATCAGAAAGTTAAAAAAAGTAAAAGAAAAAAAAAGAAAAAAAAATTACCCTGTGATTATAATATCCATTGAGATCTTTTGCCTCAATCATTTATTACAATGGTGATTGATGAATTTATTTTCTAATTCTATCATTCTGTCTATGTTTTTTAGTTGGAATTCAATTTTAAGATGGAGCTTTCTGTTTGTATTTGTTTACTTTTATCAGAATGGGATCAAATTCTTATTTTATTGAATTAGTAATACTATATTGTTAATTATTATTTTATTACAGCTTTATTGAGGTGTATTTGACACATAATAAATTGCATACATTTAAAGCATACAGTTTGAGGAGTCCTGGTGTGTATATACAGTGAAAAAAATGCCACCACAATTAATAAAATGAAACCCTAACTTTCCTGTACTTCTTAAAAATCCTTTCTTACTTCCTCTCTCCCTGTCCTCAGGAAACCAAAAATTTGTTTTCTGATACTGTAAATTTGTTTTCACTTTATTCTATTATTTTATATAAATGGAATTGTACAGGATGTTTATTTTTTGCTGGGGTCTGGTTTCTTTCATTCAGTGTTATTACTTTGAGATTCATCCATGATATTGAGTGTATTAATAGTTCATTATTTTTATTGTTGAATAGTACTGTATTGATTTGCCACAGTTTGTTTACCTATTCACTTACTGATGGACATTTGTTTATTCCTATTTGCGATTATTACAAAGTTTCCAGGAACAGGTACAAGTCTTTGCACTGTACATGTCCTTGTATGAACATATTATTTAATTCTCTTGGAAGGGCTGGATCATACAGTTGATATATATTGAGTTTTAAGAGAGCTTCCCTGGTGGCTCAGACATTATCAAATTGTTGTAGTATTAATATTTAGATTCACCCAGGCCTGGGACATCCCATGGACAGAGGAGTCTGATGGGCCACAGTCCGTGGGAACCCCAAAGAAGAGGACACGACTTAGTGACTAAACAATAACAACAAAGCAGCATATAAATACTTCCACTGTTTGATGTCTTTTGGATTGGTTAGGAAGTGAGCTGAAGAAGTTTACAATTTATATTGTTTGCTTACCTTCTCTTGGGAGTCATTGCCCTGATTTCCAATGTCTGGAAAACCGTTGTTTTACTTTTTCTTATTTTTAATACAATAGATTTTATTTTTTAGAATGGTTTTAGATTTACAGAAAAAAATGAGATGATAGTACAGAGTTCCCTTATACCCACACCTTGTTTTCCCTCTTATTAATATCATTCATTAGTATAATATATGTGTCATAACTAATAAACCAATATCAATACATTATTACTATTGTTCATAGTTGGTTGTTGGTGGTTGTTGGTCCCTCAGTTGTGTCTGACTCTTTGTGACCCCATGAACTGTAGCCCACCAAGCTCCTCTGTCCATGAAATTTTCCAGGCAAGAAAGAATACTGGATTGGGTTGCCATTCCCTTCTCCAGGCGATCTTCCCAACTCAGGGATGGAACCTGGGTCACCTGCACTGCAGGAGGGTTCTT
The DNA here is from genome assembly GCF_019923935.1 of Bubalus bubalis. NCBI lineage: Eukaryota > Metazoa > Chordata > Mammalia > Artiodactyla > Bovidae > Bubalus > Bubalus bubalis. Next base: position 99,613,094 of record NC_059157.1, read on the forward strand.
TACTGGCTGAATCACCAGGGAAGCAGCAACTATTGTTCACAGTTCATTTATATTGCTTTAGTTTTTAACCTAATGTCCTTTTTCTAGGACCCCATCCGGGGTTCTGCATTTCATTTAGATGTCGTATCTCTTTAGACTCCTTTTAGTTACGGCAGTCTCTTTCAAATTAGAATGAAAAGTAGGATGTTCTATCTCCATGGGACTAATTTTTGTTTTTTTTTCATGATAAGACTGGGCTTATGGGTCACTGGGAGAAAAACCATAGGGGTAGAGTGCCATTTTCATCTCCTCCTAGCAAGAGTACATATTATGGACATGACTTATGCCTGTCGATGTTGACCTTGATCACTTGACTGAAGTAGTACTTGTCAGATTTTTCCACTGTAAAATTATTCTTTTCCCCACTTCATTAAAATTTATTTGTTTATTTATTGGCTACCCTGGCCCTTTGTTGCTGCATGTAGTCTTTCTCTCCTTGCTTTGAGCAAGGCCTACTCTTTGCTGCAGTGCTTGGGCTTCTCGTTGCAGTTGCTTCTCTTGTTACGGAACATGGGCTCTAGGGCATCAGGCTCCGTAGCTGCAGCGCACAGGCTCAGTTGCTCAGCAGCATGTGGACTTTTCCTGGACCAGGCTTAAACCTGTGTCCCCTGCGCTGGCAGGCAAATTCTTAACCACTGGGCCACTGAGGAAGCCTCCCTCTTTCCTTCTTGTACTCTTTGGAAGGAAGTCATTATTTACAGTCCTCACCTACAGAATGGGGAGGTTTATTTCCCCTCCTTGAGGGCAGAATATCTACATACATTTTTTGGAATTCTGCACAAAGGATTTATCTCTTCTCCTCCATTTATTACTTTACTCAATCATTTATCTATTTTCATATAGACTTATGGATATTTATTTTATAGTTTGGTTTATAATCCAGTACTACTTTATTTTCTTGATCAAATTATTTCAGCTTTGGCCCTTGGATGTTCAGTGGTTTCTGGGCTCATTTGACATATCCCCATCTTGGTGTTTGTTTTTTTTTTTTGAGTACTTCCTTACTTATTGATACTACAAAATGCTCCAGGCTCATCTTCTGTAATTCTTGTCCTTGTCTTAAAATCAACCATTTCTCCAAGGAGCCCTTTCTTTTTATCGGAAAATCATATTAGAAACCAAGATCCGGACTCTAGGTTTGCTTGCTTCTACAGGAGTATCTTTACTTTTTTACATACTTTAAGTTGACAGAGCAAAAAAGAGTAATATATGTATATATAGTAAGCCGTGTATATATACATATCTATAAATATTTCTATATGTAATCATCTGTACCTATATTAAGTCAAACCTAAATTCATACTGATGTCTCAAGCTATAATCTATTACTATAAGGATCATTTGAGGAAATAATTTCTAATTAAATTGTATTTATTTGATCGGATAAAGTAGTTAATATAGTTTGGAAGAGTAAAAGGGCATGTAATAAAAGTCTTCCTTTCTACCCTTTCTTAGCATCCTCCTGGTTCCCCTCCTAAAAGAAACTAATCTTACCAGTTTCTGCAGGGCAATTGAGATGGGTAGAAGACCTTCATAAAACCTGCAAAAAATTTATTTTTTAAAGAAGTTTTACATATCTACTTTAATTTTAAACTACATGTGAATCAATCAAAGAAGGCAATACCAGTTCCATTTTATTTTATTTTGAAGTTTTTTTCTTTTTCTCTTTTTGGCCATGCCCTAGGTGGCCTGTAGGATCTTAGGTCCCCCACCAGGGATCAAACCTGGGCCTCCTGCAGTGGAAGTGTGGAGTCCTAACCATTGGACTGCCAGGGAATTCCACCAATACCATTTTAACAGTGGGAAAACTGGGGAATAAAAATCTGTTTTCCTCCTTAAAAAAAAAAAAAAATGTGTAAGTGTGTTTTGTGGACAATTTAAGAAGCCATATAGGAACAACAAAACTTTAGAGTCAGGGTTTAACTGTATTATAGATCTCTTCTCTGCTGGTTTCTAATGATTTGCCCATGCCATATGTTTTAAACTCTGAGTCTCAATATTCTTTTCTGAACATTGAGATAATAAAAACCATCTAATACAGTCATTATTTCCATTTGCAATGCACTCAGTGTTGTGCCTGACATAAAATAACTGCTCAATGAATGAGAGTTATTATTAAGTTGTAGTGGTTGAGCAGAAGACACTAAACTGTTTCATTATATGGCAGTGATATTTATTTAAGTTAGCCTCAAATATTAGATGGCAAAAACTCTATTTATTTCTTTTCCCCCTGCCATCTAAGCAGGTCAATTGGCAGCAAAGTATTATGTTCTGTATTTTTACAGTAAACCTTTGGGGGAAGGTTCTTGCTTCCATCTCTTGATAGAAATGCAAAGTCAAATTTTTGTAAAATAAACTGCTAAAATTGCTTTATGCCATCAATAGCTACATACTGGAGTTCCCTTCAAGTATTTTAAGCATTTAAGGGGAGAATTTTAGTTTATGAATTTAAAATATGCTTGTCCTTGGAAGGAAAGCTATGACAAACCTAGATAGCATATTAATAAGCAGAGCTATCACTTTGCTGACAAAGTTCTGTATAGTCAAAGCTATGGTTTTTTTCAGTAGTCATGTACGGATGTGAGAGTTGGACCATAAAGAAGGCTGAGCACCAAAGAATTGATACTTTTGAATTGTGATTTTAGAGAAGACTCTTGAAGTCCCTTGGACTGCAAGGAGATCCAACCAGTCCATCCTAAAGGAGATCAGTCCTGATTATTCATTGTAAGGACTAATACTGAAGCCGAAGCTCCAAAACTTTGACCACCTGATGAGAAGAGCCAACTCATTGGAAAAGATGTTGAGGCTGGGAAAGTTTAAAGGCAAAAGGAGGAGGGGCAGCAGAGGATTAGATAAATAGCATCACTGTTTCAATGGACATGGATTGAGCAAATTCCAGGAAATAGTGGAGGACAGAGGAGCCTGGGGTGCTGCAGTTCATGGGATCGCAAAGAATCGGACATGACTTAGCACTGAATAACAGTAACAACTTGAATTTATACCCTGCAGGGAGAACTTTAAATGGGAATAAGATTCTAAATAAATCTAAATGACAGTTTGGCAGTAAGTGAGGACATTTCTCTCTTCTTAAGCTACTCTTGACAATGGATACTTAACGAGGCTAATCAAATGTGACATATCATCAAAATTAGTAAGGCATGAAAAACCTTTTTCATATCATTCCTTACACTTCCCATTTGAAAACATGATACCTTCTTAAGAGTGTACCTTCTTAAGAGCCATCACTTGGTGTTCCTTCTGCAAAGTGAGAATTTTAGGTTTTTCGGGACAGTGTTTAAGAGTCCAGAATTTACCAGTCCCTATGGAAGTCCTTTTATGTTTCGGACACGACTGAGCGACTGATCTGATCTGATCTGATGGAAGTCGTTTTATGTTCAGGTTTGCAAAAATCTATTGACTTCTTGCATAATTGGAGTTCTTTATCTTCTACTCTTTTTAACTTGGGCAATTTGTAAATGATTTAGCACTACTTTCTCCAAAAGTCATACTGTTTCCCAAGTTTGTAACCTTATATAGTTACAAACTTATAAGTTTGGTCTTATATAGTCCTTGTTAAGAAGAGAGAACTCACTAATACCCTTTGTAGGTAAAAGTTAATTAAGGCAAAGAAGATAAGCAGATATTTCCACACTTACTTGTACTCTGACCCTTTTTTTCTTTTTGTATATGAAAAATATACCTTTTATAGATACACATATCCAAATTAGTGTATTATTTTCTTCTATTTTAAGCTTTGTTTTGTTTTTCATTTCTAGGTGAGGTTTCAAATTAAGCTCTAATTTTGTCATAAAGTCATTCACTTAAAAACATTATTTATTTAACTTTTGATTACACTGGGTCCGTGTTGCTCCATGTGGGCTTTTCAGTGAGTTGACTTCTCTAGTTGCAGAGCACAGGCTCTAGCGCTTTCAGGCTTCAGTAGTTTGGCACATGGTCTTAGTTGCCTGTAGCATGTGGAATCTTCCTGTACCAGGGATTGAACCCCTATCCCCTGCACTGGCAGGCAGATTCCCTTTTATTGGACCACCAGAAAAATCCAAAGTCATTCACTTTTGTAATTAGTGATTATGCAATGGTGCTTGCCCAGTTTATGTCTCACTTTTTATAATTTACCAAGGGATTTCTAGCTAAATAAACCTCATTCAGCTTGTTTTAAGATAATGCAGATCGCATCTAATTGGTGAACCAGATTAGAAAACCTCATGAAGTGCAGACTTTAAGGGAATACTTTTTGTACCAGAGACTTTCCAGTTTGAGTAAAAATTCTTCTATGGGCGTTTAGAAATAAAATGCAACTTTGGCTTGGTAATTGTGGTGTGACAGATCTATTACTGAATCCTAGTACACAGCCAATCTTAAAGGTGAGTTGTCAAATTGTTACAAGATTTTCAACCAGTGTCTGTAAACAGGTAGATGCAAATTCACAAGTGTCAGGATTTGGCAGATATTGCTTGATAAGATTGTACTGGGTTCTGGAAAACTGGATACAAATATGTGATAATATATGGTTCTCATGTTTTCCAGTGATTGCTAGACATATATGTGGAAAATTGTCTTTACGGAAAATTATATTTACTAACTTAAATAAAAATACATGTGACCTTTGACCAATGTGGGTGGAGGGGTGCCCACCCCTTATGCAATCAAAATTTTCATATAACTTAAAAAAATTATTTGATTTATTTATTTTTGGCTGTGCTGGGTCTTCCTTGCTGCACGGGCTTTTCTCTAGTTGCAGAGAGTGGGGACTACTTTCTAGTTGCAATGTGTAGGCTTCTCATTGTGGTGGCTTCTTTTCTTGCCAAGCTCAGTAGTTGGGGCTCCCAGGCTCTAAAATACATGCTCAATGGTTGTGGTGTATGGGGTTTATTGCTCTGAGTCATGTGGGATCCTCCCTGATCAGGGATTGAACCCGTGTCTCCTGGATTGGCAAGCGGATTCTTTACCTTTGAGCCACCAGGGGAAACCCAGCATATAACTTTTGACTCCCTCAAAAACTTAACTACTGATAGCCAACTGTTGACCAGAAGCCTTACTGATGAACTGTCTATTAACTCTTATTTTGTATGTTGTATGTATTACGTACAATATTCGTACAGTAAAGTAAGCTAAGAAAAGAAAAAGTTATTAAGAAAATTACAGGAATAGAAAACAAATTTAAGGCAGCGGCTAAGAGGAGTTACCCCACGTCCGAGGTCAGAGGCAGCGGCCGAGAGTGCCAGGCTGAGATGGCACGGGAATGGCTGGGAGGAGCAACCCCACGTCCAAGGAGCAGTGGCTGCCTGGACGTAGGAGGGCCTAGAGGAGCTATTCCATGTTCAAGGTGAGGGGGGTGGCAGTGAGGAGATACCCCTCGTCCAAGGTAAGGAGCAGCGGCTGCGCTTTGCTGGAGAAGCCGTCAAGAGATACCCCACGCCCAAGGTAAGAGAAACCCAAGTAAGATGGTAGGTGTTGCAAGAGGGCATCAGAGGGCAGACACACTGAAACCATACTCACAGAAAACTAGTCAATCTAATCACACTAGGACCACAGCCTTGTCTAACTCAGTGAAACTAAACCATGCCCGTGGGGCCACCCAAGACAGGCAGGTCATGGTGGAGAGATCTGACAGAATGTGGTCCACTGGAGAAGAGACTGGCAAATCACTTCAGTATTCTTGCCTTGAAAACCTGATGAACAGTATGAAAAGGCAAAATGATAGAATACTGAAAGAGGAACTCCCCAGGTCAGTAGGTGCCCAATATGCTACTGAAGATCAGTGGAGAAATAACTCCAGAAAGAATGAAGGGATGGAGCCAAAGCAAAAACAATACCTAGTTGTGGATGTGACTGGTGATAGAAGCAAGGTCCGATGCTGTAAAGAGCAATATTGCATAGGAACCTGGAAAGTCAGGTCCATGAATCAAGGCAAATTGGAAGTGGTCAAACAAGAGATGGCAAGAGTGAACATCAACATTCTAGGAATCAGCAAACTAAAATGGACTGGAATGGGTGAATTTAACTCAGATGACCATTCTATCTACTACTGTGGGCAGGAATCCCTTAGAAGAAATGGAGTAGCCATCATGGTCAACAAAAGAGTCCGAAATGCAGTACTTGAATGCAATCTCAAAAACGACAGAATGATCTCTGTTCGTTTCCAAGGCAAACCATTCAATATCACAGTAATCCAAGTCTATGTCCGAAACAGTAATGCTGAAGAAGCTGAAGTTGAACGGTTCTATGAAGACCTACAAGACCTTTTAGAATGAACACCCAAAAATGACATCCTTTTCATTATAGAGGACTGGAATGCAAAAGTAGGAAGTCAAGAAACACCTGGGATATCAGGCAAATTTGGCCTTGGAATACAGAAGGAAGCAGGGCAAAGACTAATAGAGTTTTGCCAAGAAAATGCACTGGTCATAGCAAACACCCTCTTCCAACAACACGAGAAGACTCTATATATGGATATCACCAGATGGTCAACACCAAAATCAGATTGATTATATTCTTTGCAGCCAAGGATGGAGAAGCTCTATATAGTCAACAAAACAAGACCAGGAGCTGACTGTGGCTCAGATCATGAACTCCTTATTATCAAATTCAGACTTAAATTGAAGAAAGTAGGGGAAACCACTAGACCATTCAGGTACGACCTAAATCAAATCCCTTATGATTATACAGTGGAAGTGAGAAATAGATTTAAGGGACTAGATCTGATAGAGTGCCTGATGAACTATGGACGGAGGTTCGTGACATTGTACAGGAGACAGGGATCAAGACCATCCCCATGGAAAAGAAATGCAAAAAAGCAAAATGGCTGTCTGAGGAGGCCTTACAAATAGCTGTGAAAAGAAGAGAAGCAAAAAGCAAAGGAGAAAAGGAAATATATAAGCATCTGAATGCAGAGTTCTAAAGAATAGCAAGAGAGATAAGAAAGCCTTTCTCAGTGGTGAATGCAAAGAAATAGAGGAAAACAACAGAATGGGAAAGACTAGAGATCTCTCCAAGAAAATTAGAGATACCAAGGGAACATTTCATGCAAAGATGGGCTCCATAAAGGACAGAAATGGTATGGACCTAACAGCAGCAGAAGATATTAAGAGGTGGCAAGAATACACAGAAGAACTGTACAAAAAAGATCTTCACGACCCAGATTCACGATGGTGTGATCACTCACTTAGAGCCAGACATCCTGGAATGTGAAGTCAAGTGGGCCTTAGAATGCATCACTACGAACAAAGCTAGTGGAGGTGATGGCATTCCAGTTGAGCTATTCCAAATCCTGAAAGATGATGCTGTGAAAGTGCTGCACTCAATATGCCAGCAAATTTGGAAAACTCAGCAGTGGCCACAGGACTAGAAAAGGTCAGTTTTCATTCCAATCCCAAATAAAGGCAATGCCAAACAACGCTCAAACTATGGCACAATTGTACTCATCTCACGCACTAGTAAAGTAATGCTCAAAATTCTCCAAGCCAAGCCTCAGTAATACGTGAACTGTGAACTTCCAGATGTTCCAGCTGGCTTTAGCAAAGGCAGAGGAACCAGAGATCAAATTGCCAACATCTGCTGAATCATCGAAAAAGCAAGAGAGTTCCAGAAAAACATCTATTTCTGCTTTATTGACTATGCCAAAGCCTTTGACTGTGTGGATCACAAGAAACTGTGGAAAATTCTGAAAGAGATGGGAATACCAGACCACCTGACCTGCCTCTTGAGAAATATATATGCAGATTAGGAAGCAACAGTTAGAACTGGACATGGAACACAGTCTGGATCAAACTAGGAAAAGGAGTTCGTCAATGCTGTATATTGTCACCCTGCTTATTTAACTTCTATGCAGAGTACATCATGAGAAACGCTGGGCTGGAAGAAGCACAAGCTGGAATCAAGATTGCTGGGAGAAATATCAATAACCTCAGATATGCAGATGACACCACCCTTATGGCTGAAAGTGAAGAGGAACTAAAAAGCCTCTTGAAGAAAGTGAAAGAGGAGAGTGAAGAAGTTGGCTTAAAGCTCAACATTCACAAAACGAAGATCATGGCATCTGGTCCCATCACTTCATGGGAAATAAATGGGGAAACAGCGGAAACAGTGTCAGACTTTATTTTTGGGGGCTCCAAAATCACTGCAGATGGTGATTGCAGCCATGACATTAAAAGATGCTTACTCCTTGGAAGGAAAGTTATGACCAACCTAGATAGCATATTGAAAACCAGACTTTGCCAACAAAGGTTCGTCTTGTCAAGGCTATGGTTTTTCCAGTGGTCATGTATGGATGTGAGAGTTGGACTGTGAAGAAGGCTGAGCGCCGAAGAATTGATGCTTTTGAACTGTGATTTTGAAGAGAACTCTTGAGAGTCTCTTGGACTGCAAGGAGATCCAACCAGTGCATTCTGAAGGAGATCAGCCCTGGGATTTCTTTGGAAGGAATGATGCTGAAGCTGAAACTCCAGTACTTTGGCCACCTCATTCGAAGAGTTGACTCATTGGAAAAGACTCTGATGCTGGGAGAGATGTGGGCAGGAGGAGAAGGGGACGACAGAGGATAAAATGGCTGGATGGCATCACTGACTCGATGGATGTGAGTTTGAGTGAACTCCAGGAGTTGGTGATGGACAGGGAGGCCTGGCGTGCTGCAATTCATAGGGTCGCAAAGAGTCGGACATGACTGAGGGATTGAACTGAACTTCTTGTATTTACTGATACTGTAAGTTCATGTCATCTGTTTAGAAGATTAATCATCTGTTAGTATTACATCCATGTTATCTTTAATTATACAAAACACTGTAGATATTATACGTATTACTAGACATCAACAGTGAAAAAGATTGGAACTGCCCAACAGACCAGTGGTTAGGATTCCTCGCTTCTATGTAGGGGGGCACTGGTTTAAACCCTGGTTAGGGAAGTAAGATCCTCATGTCAGGTGGCATCGCCAAAAACAAAAAGAATGTGAAAAAAAATTCATCTTTATTTGCAGATATAATGACTCATACATTGATAATGAAGAAGCAGCAATATAGATTGCTTTATGGTGGCAAATTTGGCCTTGGAATACGTAATGAAGCAGGGCAAAGACTCATAGAGTTTTGCCAAGAAAATGCACTCTTCATAACAAACACCCTCTTGCAACAACACAAGAGAAGACTCTACACACGGACATCACCAGATGATCAACACCGAAATCAGATTGATTATATTCTTGGCAGACAAAGATGGAGAAGCTCTATACAGTCAGCAAAAACAATACCAGGAGCTGACTGTGGCTCAGACCATGAACACCTTATTGCCAAATTCAGACTTAAATTGAAGAAAGTAGGGAAAACAACTAGACCATTCAGGTATGACCTAAATCAAATCCCTTATGATTATACAGTGGAAGTGAGAAATAGATTGAAGGGCCTAGATCTGATAGATAGAGTGCCTGATGAACTATGGAATGAGGTTCATGACATTGTACAGGAGACAGGGATCAAGACCATCCCCACGGAAAAGAAATGCAGAAAAGCAAAATGGCTGTCTGGGGAGGCCTTACAAGTAGCTGTGAAAAGAAGAGAAGTGAAAAGCAAAGGAGAAAAAGAAAGATATAAACATCTGAATGAAGAGTTCCAAAGAATAGCGAGAAGAGTTAAGAAAGCCTTCTTCTGCAATCAATGCAAAGAAATAGAGGAAAACAACAGAATGGGAAAGACTAGGGATCTCTTCAAGAAAATCTGAGATACCAAAGGAACATTTCATGTAAAGATGAGCTCGATAAAGGACAGAAATGGTATGGACCTAACAGAAGCAGAAGATATTAAGAAGAGATGGCAAGAATACACAGAAGAACTGTACAAAAAAGAGCTTCATGACCCAGATAATCACGATGGTGTGATCACTGACCTAGAGCCAGATATCCTGGAATGTGAAGTCAAGTGGGCCTTAGAAAGCATCACTATGAACAAAGCTAGTGGAGGTGATGGCATTCCAGTTGAGCTATTCCAAATCCTGAAAGATGATGCTGTGAAAGTGCTGCACTCAATATGCCAGCAAATTTGGAAAACTCAGCAGTGGCCACAGGACTAGAAAAGGTCAGTTTTCATTCCAATCCCAAAGAAAGGCAATGCCAAAGAATGCTCAAACTATGGCACAATTGCACTCATCTCACAAGCTAGTAAAGTAATGCTCAAAATTCTCCAAGCCAGGCTTCAGCAATATGTGAACTGTGAACTTCCTGATGTTCAAGCTGGTTTTAGAAAAGGCAGAGGAACCAGAGATCAAATTGCCAACATCCGTTGGATCATGGAAAAAGCAAGAGAGTTCCAGAAAAGCATCTATTTCTGCTTTATTGACTATGCCAAAGCCTTTGACTGTGTGGATCACAAAAAATTGTGGAAAATTCTGAAAGAGATGGGAATACCAGACCACCTGATCTGCCTCTTGAGATATTTGTATGCAGGTCAGGAATAAACATGGACATGGAAAAACAGACTGGTTCCAAATAGCAAAAGGAGTTCGTCAAGGCTGTATATTGTCACCCTGTTTATTTAACTTCTATGCAGAGTACATCATGAGAAACGCTGGGCTGGAAGAAGCACAAGCTGGAATCAAGATTGCTGGGAGAAATATCAATAACCTCAGATATGCAGATGACACCACCCTTATGGCAGAAAGTGAAGAGGAACTCAAAAGCCTCTTGATGAAAGTGAAAGTGGAGAGTGAAAAAGTTGGCTTAAAGCTCAACATTCAGAAAACGAACATCATGGCATCTGGTCCCATCACTTCATGGGAAATAGATGGGGAAACAGTGGAAACAGTGTCAGACTTTATTTTTCTGGGCTCCAAAATCACTGCAGATGGTGACTGCAGCCATGAAATTAAAAAACTCTTACTCCTTGGAAGGAAAGTTATGACCAACCTAGATAGCATATTCAAAAGCAGAGACATTACTTTGCCAACAAAGGTTCGTCTAGTCAAGGCTACGGTTTTTCCAGTGGTCATGTATGGATGTGAGAGTTGGACTGTGAAGAAGGCTGAGCGCTGAAGAATTGACGCTTTTGAACTGTGGTGTTGGAGAAGACTCTTGAGAGTCTCTTGGACTGCAAGGAGATCCAACCAGTCCATTCTGAAGGAGATTATCCCTGGGATTTCTTTGGAAGGAATGATGCTCAAGCTGAAACTCCAGTACTTTGGCCACCTCATGCGAAGAGTTGACTCATTGGAAAAGACTCTGATGCTGAGAGGGATTGGGGGCAAGAGGAGAAGGGGACGACAGAGGATGAGATGGCTGGGTGGCATCCCTGACTTGATGGACGTGAGTCTCAGTGAACTCCGGGAGTTGGTGATGGACAGGGAGGCCTGGTGTGCTGTGATTCATGGGGTCGCAAAGAGTCGGACACGACTGAGTGACTGATCTGATCTGATATGATGGTGGTGTAGTAATTTATACAATTACTTCAGAGTAGCCCCGCACATACACTAATGAATGAATCATCTGCAAGTGTTTGTACAAGATTTGATACATTTTAACTTTTTGATAATAGATATGAGCATATTTTATGGCAGTAAATGATAGAATAGATTAGTATCTACATATATTTTATGGATTTGTGACATACTTAATTTTTTTTATATTTTAGGCTATACATTTTGTGAGTTTTTTCAAATTTTCTCAGATCTCTGAGAAATTTTCAAATATATTTATTGAAAAAAAATCCATGTAGAAGTAGGCCTACATAGTCCACATCTGTGTTATTGAGGTTCATTTGTATTTGGGAAGAAGTGAGATTTATCAGAAACAAAATTGACTTGGCTCCTTTAGATGCTGAGTTGATATGGAACAATTTAGCTCTCTTTGTGTGTGCATATGTGTGCACTGTGTCTTATTTCTCTCATTTATAAAATTGTGGCTATTTTTATGTTTTAATGTAGCATGGTGTGGAAGAGAGCAGTATAATTGAGTTTTCTAGGATAATGGTAGCCACTAGACATTGAACTGTGGCTAATGCTAGTGAGTAACAGAATTTTAAATTAAATGTTAAGTAGTTTAAATCTGAGTAGTGTCTGTGGCTAATGGCTACTGTATGGGACAGTGCAGTTTTAGATGCTGACAAATACCAGCAAGACTCCCAATACAGTTAGGATTGCTAGGTTAGTGTATATTGTAGGGAAGTGGCTACTGAACCCTGCTACTAAACATTTCAGGTGTGAAACAATAACATTCTCTCCTTTCTTGCCCAAGGTAAACCTTACCTGTATCATTGATTTGATTAGTATCATGTGTTGTATCAACTTTTTGTCTTTTCTCTGTAAGAATTGATAGCCCTTGACTTCCCTGTATTTTTTCTTCATTCAGCACATGTTTAATGAGTCTCAGTGTTGGATATGCAACAGTGAATAAGAATGATCAGATCCCTGCTCTCATAGGGAAAGGTTAGCCTGTCTACTCCCTCATCCCAACCTTCACAGTCCCCATGTGTCCAGCATCTGGGATAGTATCAACTGGGCATATTGCTAAATGAACAATAAAAGTATTTCTAGATTATTCCTTTGAGATTCTTTGTTTCTAGACTGTATGAGGAACTTCATTGATATTTTATGCTTCTACAGTCCTTTTGATGTTTACCTTATTTACATTTCCCCTTTAACCAGTTAGGTGCTTCATGTAGGGCATGCATGCCCACTCAGTCACTCAGTTGTGTCCCACTCTTTGTGACCCCACAGACTATCGCTCTTTAGACTGCTCGGTCTATGGGATTTTCCCAGCAAAAATAATGGAGTGGGTTGACATTTCCTCCTCCAGGGGATCTTCCTGACCCAGGGATGGAACCCGATCCTCTTGCATATTCTGCATTGGCAGGCAGATTCTTTACCACTGAGTCACCCGGGTGTTCTATAGATAGGGCGGTTCAGTTCAGTCGTTCAGTTGTGTCCAACTCTTTGCAACCCCGTGGACTGCAGCATGCCAGGCTTCCCTGTCCATCACCAACTCCTGGAGCTTGCTCAAACTCATGTCCATCAAGTCAGTGATGCCATCCAGCTATTTCATCCTCTGTCATCCCCTTTTCCTCCTGCCTTCAATCTTTCCCAGCCTCAGGGTCTTTTCTAATGAATCAGCTCTTTGCATCAGGTGACCAAAGTATTGAAGTTTCAGCTTCATCATCAGTCCTTCCAATCTAAAATATTCAGGACTGATTTCCTTTAGGAATGACTGGTTTGCTCTCCATGCAGTTCAAGGGACTCTCAAGAGTTTTCTCCAACATCATATTTCAAAAGCATCAATTCTTCAGTGCTCAGCTTTCTTTATGGTCCAACTCTCACATCCATACATGGCTACTGGTAAAAATCATAGCCTTGATGGATCTTTGTTGACAAAGTAGTCTCTGCTTTTTAATATAGCTAGGGCAGCCTTGTCCAAATAGAAGTGGCTGAAAATAATTATGGAATCATGCTTTATTATGCTGTTTATTTTCTTCTTCACCTCTTGGTCTGTTTTCATATTAAATTTGAGATAGGAGATGAGTAAAGGGACAGATGGCCAAGCAGAAGACTCATGGGCAGAGGTCTAGAGTAGTGAGGTACATGACTCTAGTCCTTTTCTCTCTAATTTCCTCTCTTTTCCCTTCAAGCCATGGATACATGACTGACTTTTCCCTGCATGTTCTTATATTAGAAGACTCTTTCCCAGTATTCCTAGTACTTGCCTCTTTCTACTGTAACACATTGTCTCACTTTTTTTTTGAACAGCAGGTCAACATAAAAGACAACTAACATTCAACCTTGAGGTTGTTCATTATAAAGTTCACTTCCTTGATTGACCACATACTCGTAAAACATTCTTCTACTCAACATTTTTAGTACATATCCCTATAGGAGTTTTCTCCTATAGGGATTTTTTTGACTTTGTGGTGATTATCAATGCAGGTTTCTAATCAAATCTACAAGAAGTCTATATTTGTTTCATTAGGAACACTTTTGTTTAGATGAACAATAGTTTTGTGGTAGTTAATTATACTCAAAATTGCTACATCATCAAAAGTCAGTCTTGGTTCTGTTTAAAAATCAAATTTGAAACTAAAATCACATTTTCAATAATCTCACTCCAGGAGCTCTATATGTTTTTGTAACTGGAGATCCATCTAGGAGGTTGATCTTACTGCATAACTAGTTTTGAATAGTTTGGTGGGGTTAGGATGCTTTCAGTTATGTGTCATAAAGCCAACTACTTTCTTTCCTATTGCTTCTGTAACAAAGTATCACAGACAGTGGCTTAAAGCAACACACATTTATTCTCCTACAGGTCTAGAGGTCAGATGTCCACAAATTAATCTTGGGCTAAAATCAAAGGATCAGGAGACTTGCGTTCTTTCTGGACACACTTGGGGAGAAGTTTTACTGGGAGAAGTCTTTTCTAGCTTGGCTGCCCACATTCCATAGCTTGTGGTCCTGCATCTCCTTCCTTTGCTTCTGTTGTCATATACCTTCTCTGATCCTGACCCTCTTGCTTCCATGGTAAAAAAAATCCCTTGTGATTACATGGGGCCTATGTATACAATCCAGGATAATCTCTCACTGTCAAGATGCTTAGCTAAATCATGTCTGAAAAATTATTTTTATGGTGTAAGGCAACTTATTCACAGGGATTAGGATGTGGGCACCTTTGGAAACTCATTTTGTGTTAACCGTATCAACTTTAACTTAAATGAAAAAAGGGCACATGTGCTTTGGAGCTTCATTTGTTCTTTTGACATGTCCCCATCCTTTTTTTCTTTCCTCCCAGTCATTTAAAAGCACTTCCTTACCTCTGGATTAGCCATAACTCTTAATATCTGATTTGTATAAACTTTCTTCTTTATTTTTATTTAAAAAATTTTTGGCTGTCCTGAGCAACTTGTGAAATCTTATTTCCCTGACCAGGGATTGAACCTGGGTCCCAGCAGTAAAAGTACTGAGTCCTAACTACTGGACCACATCCTAAGGTTCTTTAAATCATGAAGAATGGCTTAAGGAACTACAAACTTGGGTGCTAAGGTGCAAATTCAGACTACGAAGGCTCTTGTTACTGATTTTCACGTTGTATTTAATGTAGACATTAGGAGAACATTTTTCTTTGCTAAAGGAAATTGCTTTTCCTTCTGAAACTCTAAACCCTACATCTTTGTTTTTAAGTTTTTTAGTCTTGGCCTCATAGTCACTCAATCTCTTCTTATCCAAATGGATGGAAGATATAGTGTCTCTTGTTTCCTTTCTTTCCCTCACCAAACTAAGATCATGGCATCCAGTTCCATCGCTTCATGGCAAATAGATGAGGAAACAGTGGAAACAGTGCCAGACTTTATATTTTGGGGGCGCCAAAATCACTGCAGATGGTGATTGCAGCCATGAAATTAAAAGACGCTTGCTCCTTGGAAGGAAAATTATGACCAACCTGCTGCTAAGTCGCTTCAGTCGTGTCCGACTCTGTGCGACGCCATAGACGGCAGCCCACCAGGCTCCCCCATCCCTGGGATTCTCCAGGCAAGAATACTGGAGTGGGTTGCCATTTCCTTCTTCAATGCATGGAAGTGAAAAGTGAGAGTGAAGTCGCTCAGTCGTGTCCGACTCCTAGCCACCCCATGGACTGCAGCCTACCAGGCTCCTCTGTCCATGGGATTTTCCAGGCAAGAGTACTGGAGTGGGTTGCCATTGCCTTCTCCAATGACCAACCTAGACAGCATATTAAAAAGCAAAGACATTACTTTGCCAACAAAGGTCTGTCTAGTCAAGGCTATGGTTTTTTCCAGTAGTCATGTATGGATGTGAGAGTTGGACTGTGAAGAAAGCTGAGCGCCGAAGAATTGATGCTTTTGAACTGTGGTGTTGGAGAAGACTCTTGAGAGTCCCTTGGATTGCAAGGAGATCCAACCAGTCCATTCTAAAGGAGATCAGTCCTTGGTGTTCACTGGAGGGACTGATGTTGAAGTTGAAACTCCAATACTTTGGCCACCTGATAATGGAGAGCTGACTCATTTGAAAAGACCCTGATACTGGGAAAGATTGAGGGCAGGAGGAGAAGGGGATGACAGAGGATGAGATGGTTGGATGGCATCACTGACACAATGGACATGGGTTTGGGTGAAGTCTAGGAGTTGGTGATGGACAGGGAGGCCTGGCGTGCTGTGGTTCATGGGGTCACATAGAGTTGGACACGACTGAGCCACTGAACTGAACTGAATGTATATCCAAAATGAACAATATCCAAAATGCTTGTAAGTAAATCAAACAAAGCAAATAAATAACATAAGCCAATAAAAGAAACAAAAGCAAACCCAAAAGCCCTCTATTAACAATGGAAGATGGGGGTTTCAGGGCTCATGTTGAGGATTTGATAATATTGAGGAAGAATGGCAAATGTGTTTATTTTGTCTCCTGATTATTTTAGTAGGGTGATTTTTAGCATAAATTGTCTTCAGGGAGGCAATTAGCGACCTCTAATTGCTTGGTGCTACTGGTACATAATATAAACAAACTATTGTGTATGGAAGGAAAAATTCTACTATAGCTTAGGGTCAAACTAGAGTTGGAATATAGATTGAAAAGTCAAATTTATAAAGCCAAAAATGGGGACTGTAATACAATAGTAATTGAAATTCTGATAAAAAGAAAGCTATTTCAAGAGAGAAATATAAAGTTGACTTTATTCTTTAATAAATATGAAACATAAAGCATATAAAAACTGCTAAATGTAATTCTAAATATCATTTTAACATTCAAAGACTATATAATTTTAAAAATGTATTTTTAATTGGAGGATAATTACTTTACGATATTGTGTTGGTTTCTGCTGTGTATCAACATGAGTCGGATGTAAGTGTGTGTATATTCCCTCCCTCTTGAACCTCCCGCCTACCTCCCCACCCCATCGCACCCCTCTAGGTTGTCACAGAGCATTGGATTTGAGCTGCCTGCGTCATACAGCAAGTTTCCTTTGGCTGTCTAATTTTACCTATGGTAATGTATGTTTCAATCTACTGTCTGAATTCAGCCCACCCTGTCCTGCCCTCTCTGCATCCACAAGTCTGTTCTCTCTGTCTGCATCTCCTTTGCTTCCCTGCAGATAGGTTCATCAGTTCCATCTTTCTAGATTCCATATATATGCATTAATATATGATATTTGTCTATCTCTTTCTGACTTACTTCCCAGGTCTCCCACATTGCCGGTGGATTCTTTACCAGCTGAGCCACAAAGGAAGCCCAAGAATAGTGGAGTGGGTAGCCATCCCTTCTCCAGTGGATCTTCCCAACCCAGGAATCGAACCAGGGTCTCCTGCATTGCAGGCGGATTCTTTATCAACTGAGCTATCAGGGAAGCCCCCTGACTTACTTCACTCTGTATAATAGGCTATAGGTTCATTAGAACTGAGTCAAATGCATTCTTTTTTTTTTTTTTTATGTCTGAATACATATTCCATTGTGTATATGTACCATAACTTCTTGGTCCATTTATCTGTCGATGGACATCTAGGTTGCTTCTATGTCCTAGCTATTGTACATAGTGCTGCAGTGAACATTGGGGTACGTGTGTCTTATTAGCCCAGAACCTGATGCTGGGAAAGATTGAGGGCAAGCAGAGAAGGAGGCGACAGAGAATGAGATGGTTGGATGTCATCACAGACTCAAAGCACATGAGTTTGAGCAAACTCTGGGAGATGGTGAAAGACAGGGAAGCCTGGCATGCTGCAGTCCATGGGGTCATAAAGAGTCAGACATGACTTAGCAATTGAACAACAGCAAGCTATATATATGCTCATACAGGCATGCACCATATAATTTGGAGAATTATATAAGCTAAAAATGTGCAAAGTTTTCGGCACTAGGTAAATGATAAATAAATGCTAATTACTGCCTTTCCTCCTTCTCTGTTTATATGTGCATATATATATATATATATACTGTTGATAAAATACATATATGTTTATAATATGTTTATTTATTTATACATGTATAGATATGATATACAAAGACATATAAATGTGTGTGTGTTTGTGTGTGTGTATGGTATATCCATGATCAGTAAACTTTTCTGTGAAGAGCCAGATTGTAACTAGTTTAGGATTTGAGGGCCACTCATTCTCTATCTCACCTATTCAACTGACAGAGGATGAGATTTTTGGTTGGATGGCATAACTGGCTCAATGGACATGAGTTTGAGCAAGCTCTGGGAGGTGGTAAAGGACAGGGAAGCCTGGTGTCACAAAGGGTCACAAAGAGTCAGACACAACTGGGCAACTGAACAACAACGTAACATATATATGAGATAGTTAAAATTTTATATTTTTAGAGAGAGGAAACTGAGGCTCAGGGAGATGAAGTGACATATCCAAGATTGTGCAGCCAATAAGTAGCAGTGTGTGTGTGTGTGTGTGTGTGTGTGTGTGTGTGTGTTAGTCGCTCAGTCTTGTCTGACTCCTTGCAAACCCATGGACTGTAGCCCGCCAGGCTCCTCTGTCCATGGAATTCTCTAGGCAAGAATACTGGAGTAGGTTGTTACTCCCTTCTCCAGGGGATCTTCCCAACCTAGGGCTCAAAACCAGGTCTCTTGCACTGCAAGCAGATTCTTTACCGTCTGAGCCACCAGGGAAACCCAGTAAGTAGTAGAGTGGTATCTTAAACTCATGCAGTGTAACCTAAAGATCCAGCTTTCTTAGACCAAATGATGGTGCAGCTCCATACAGCCTTTACTGCATGAAGTCCCATGTGGAAAGGGGGCCTTGGGATTTGTAGCTTCTTAGCCACAAGTAGGATTTACAGAAGATGAAAGGGTGTTATGCTGTCCAGGTCATTCAGAAAGGTGTATATGAGTGAGTGGGTGTGTATGTGTATGTGTATGGGGAGTGTACTGTGATCACTTAGAACTCTAGAAAGGCCATCTTTTGTTTGCTCTAAAAGCAAGGTGAGGCTTATTTCAAGCTTCTCTGGGGTTGGTGTGAGTTTGCGCCAGCACAGGAATATATAAGCATCTGTAATCACATGGAAATTGTTAGTTTACTAAGGTGACACTGAAAATGGCAGAAAGCTAATGACTTTTTATAAGAATCATAGGCAGTTCTGGTCTATGGGGTCTCACAGAGTCGGACACAACTGACGCGACTTAGCAGCAGCAGCAACAGCAGCAGCAGCAGCCTCGGCAATTCTGCTCAGTTATGTTCTTATATTTTGAAAATAAGTGTTAGAATTTCTGCCAGCTTGTAATGTTAACTATATGTCACCTTTTTGGTAATTTATGATGATCAGAAGTTTGCAAATTAAATATTTTACTGAATCTTTCCCAAGGACAAACTTTTGATACAATTTGCTTTCCTATTCCAAAATTTGTAGTTAGCCATGGGCAACTGGCTCTTTCAGAATTCTAACATTATACTCATAAGCATTACATCTGAGAAGAAAAAGAATTGAACATTTGTATTCACGATGAAATACATAAGTGGGTGTCTAAAATGAACTAGTATTTTATTAATAGTGCCAAAAGATACTAGATTTAGACATACTACTCTGGGTAAGGATAATTAACTTTTGCAAGTCCCTGTCAGTGGACCAGTTTTTGGTGTGTGTATTTATAAATCTGGTTTCTTCTTTTGTGCAGCCTATTGTATATACAACTTAAAAAACTCTGAACCAGGTCAATTCTGTGAGTGTCCCATAGGTGGTTTATTGATTTTTTAAATTATAATGATCAATCGGGTAAGTATATATCTTATAGCAGTAATTGCAACTTAAAAGCATGAGAACAGTTTTATTACAAATGCAATTGGAGAACTGAGGAGATTGTAGCTTAAAAACATCTCTTTGTGGAACCTGAGATTTAAGCTAATTCCTAGTATGAAGTCATATTCAGTGTGGATGCTTAAACACATTTATATTCTTGTAGTTGGTAAAAAAATTCCCAATAAAATGGCATATTTAAAAAATGTGTTCGTTTTTACTTCAGTGTGCACAAACAAATGTAGGTCCTTCCTTGCATCACCCAGTTTTAGGAAATTCCCTGGGACTTTGTATGTGTGGCGACTGCATCCAGCCAAAAGCAAATTTGTCTTTGAAGCTCATGTTGGGAATCTTAAGTGAAATCTTGATTGCTTTTCAAGCCTAAAATTTATATGTAGATATCCTTTCTATCCTATTGATATTCAAATGTTCATTTTGTATCTTCCGGTCACCCTATGACTGTTTGTAATTTCAACACAGCCTTTTTATGTGCCTTTTGGTTTTGTTCTTAATACTACTAGTGACAAATACACTTTAACACTGGCAAATAACCATCATGGGGGAGTTATTTATGCTTCTATAAATATAATGTTTAAAAAATATTTTTCAGGTGTTTACATCTAGACTTCAGTGTGTCTCAAACTTCAGTTTCAAATAGAGTAAAGAAAAATCAAGTAGAGAAGAAGCGAAAGTTAGCTGTTGGTGAACTTATGGATGATATGAATTTATGTGAATCTCAAAATTATAAGGAAGACCAATACAACTCTCCATGGTTGAATAAGCAAGGTGGTAACTGTCTCTTCCCAAAATGTATTTAAACCTTTTCAATTTTTCTGCTGCCTCTTCACATATTAGTGGTCGATAGTTATTAATTTATTTGGCATTTATCATGCCAGTGTTAATTCATAAATATCTAATATGCCTTAAGTAGAGTTGGGGGGAATTTTCTGATATGATGGGCTAAATCTAATGTAGTATTTATTGAGAGAAAATGAATATTTTCACATGAATCCCAGTGTTCAATTCAGTTCAGTTCAGTCGCTCAGTCGTGTCTGACTCTTTGCGACCCCATGGACTGCAGCACGCCAGGCCTCCCTGTCCATCACCAACTCTGGGAGTTTACTCAAACTCATGTCCATGGAGTTAGCGATGCCATCCAACCATCTCATCCTCTGTCATCCCCTTCTCCTTCCACCCTCAATCTTTCCCAGCATCAAGGTTTTTTCAAATGAGTCAGCATTTCGTATCAGGTGGCCAAAGTATTGGAGTTTCAGCTTCAACATCAGTCCTTCCAATGAACACCCAGGACTGATCTCCTTTAGGATGGACTGGTTGAATCTCCTTGCAGTCCAAAGGACTCTCAAGATTCTTCTTTAACACCACAGTTCAAAAGCATCAGTTCTTCAGTGCTCAGCTTTCTTTATGGTCCAACTCTCACATCCATACATGACTACTGGAAAAACCATACAGTAGAATCCCACTGTAGTTTATTAATAAACTCTAAGTCTAGGATACACAGAGTGACATTGGAATCTGCACTAAATTAGCAGCAGTTTGTAAGTTGGTTAGTATTTATGTTGGTACTCCATTCCTCTAGGAAGCTGTATGTAAGAACAAACTACCAAGCAACCACCAGGTTTCCTTATAAACCATATTTTTAAAATTTATTTTTTAATAAATTTTAAAATAATTTTATTTATTTATTTTTGGTTGTGCTGGGTCTTTGTTGTTGTGTGGGGCTTTCTCTAGTTGCAGTGTGTGAGGGCTACTCTTGGTTGTGGTGCTTGGGCTTCTCATTGCGGTGATTTCTCTCTTTGTGGAGCACAAGCTCTAGGTGCTTGGGGTTCAGTCACTGCAGCATGTGGTCTCAGTAGTTGTGGCACATGGACTTAGTTGCTCTGAGGCAAGTGGAATCTTCCTGGACCAGGGATTGAACCTGTGTCCCCTGTGTTGGCAAGCAGATTCCTATCCACTGCGCCACCAGATAAGTCCTTTTATTTATTTTTTTTATAGTTTATTTCCTTCTTTCTTTCTTTTTTATTGGAGTATAATTGCTTTACAATGTTGTGTTAGTTTCTGCTGTACATCAGCAGAATATGTAAATCAGCAATATGTTTATGTATATCTCTTCCTTCTTGGACTTTCCACCCATCTAGGTCATCACAGAGCATCCAGCTGAGCTCCCTGTGTTACACAGCAGGTTGCTGCTAAGTCTCTTCAGTCGTGTCCGACTCTGCACGACCCCATAGATGGCAGCCCACCAGGCTTCCCCGTCCCTGGGATTCTCTAGGCAAGAACACTGGAGTGGGTTGCCATTTCCTTCTCCAATGCATGCAAGTGAAAAGTGAAAGTGAAGTCGCTCAGTCGTGTCCGACTCTTAGCGACACCATGGACTGCAGCCCACCAGGCTCCTCCATCCATGGGATTTTCCAGGCAAGAGTACTGGAGTTGGGTGCCATTGCCTTCTCCAAACACAGCAGGTTACTACTAGCTATTTATTTTACACATGGTAGTATATTTGTGTTTCTATGTAGATTGGAAATCTTACAAGTTGAGCTAGACTTCAGTTAGTGGCGAGATGATAGTTGAAACGAACGCAAATTCTCTTGGTCATTGTTTCGTGGACTTTCTGCTCCTTCCTGTGCCCATCTTCCCACCACTGTTCCCTGCCTCTTGCTCCTCTTCCATATTAGAATCTCAGTATTTGGACTTTCTTCAGTTTGAAATTTAATGTATAGTTTAAGAACTCTGCAGAGTCAGAGTTGAGTTTAAAGAAACTAGTACCCACGTTTTTCTGTGATTGTCATTACAAAGCTTGATAAAGTCAGTATTTTCTGCCTTTGGTACAAATAATTCCTCTATGTTATTTCTATGAGTTGACTCCATTTTTAATGCTTCGGAAGAATTATTTAGAACTCAGGTTTCCATGACCATGTTTTTAGGCTATATTATGTGTTTCCATCTTTGCTATTACTAATGAAATTTCTTATTCTATTTGTTCTTTTACAAAAAACATTCTGATCACTTGAACAGGTTTTAGGTGTGAGAGTACAGCATCAATTTAAAATCAAGAGTTATACACTGAACATTGTAGTCAAGGGGAACAAAATAAGATGGAGCTATATTTTATAATTCAGCATTTTATTATTCAAGAAAAGCAGAAATATTTCCAAACTGACTACCTGAGTTTTTAAAAACAAATTTATAAAACAGCACATAACCATGTGAAAATGTAAATTTACTGCTAAATATGCTATCAAATTATAAACATTTTAAAGGTTGAGACTGTCTTTTTCACTTTTTTTTTTGGCCAAACGTACAACATTAGCATGCACTTAGCAAAATTTTTAAGGGAAATGGGTAACTTTTGAAATTAATTTTTTTGTCAGATTAAAACATGTAAGTAAAACATAAATGAATTTGTGATCAATTTTCAACATTTTCCATAATTTTTTCATTTGAAGACTTTAGATCTTCACTGATTTAAAAACATTTAAAAATTATAACAAATCTACCTCTAAAATTTTAGGTAATACTATTTTTTAATAACAAATTAGCTTAAGTCAAGGGTGGAACAGCAAACAAGCCTATTATTTTGACATTTAAGTAGACTTACCCAATGGTTTCAAACTAGAAGCTATTTTTTCTGAGTATCAGTAAAAAATAAATCACATAGTGCATAAACTTGAATAACTATTATATTATGTTTTCCTTTAAAGACAATTATGTAGTGACTTAACAGTACCAAGTACCTCCTAAAGTTATGGAACATAGCAAATAACGTAATTAATACCTAGATTTTTTAAGATTTCAATCACCACCCTTGTCATTTGTACTTAAAAAACAATTACTTTTTATTACCCAGAAAATGTTACTCTCATTTTGCTATTCATTGAGAATTAGAGGTTAAATTCAAAGACTGAATCAAATTGTCCTTTCCAAAGTACTTGATTTGGCTTCCAAGGTGGCTCAGAGGTAAAGAATCCGCCTTCCAAGCAGGAGACATGGGTTCCGTCTCTGGATAGGGAAGATCTCCTGGAGAAGGAAATGGCAACCCACTCCAGTGTCCTTACCTGGGAAATCCCACGGATAGAGAGCCTGACGGGCTACTGTCCATGGGGTCGAAAAGAGTCAGACACGACTTAGCAACTAAACAACTACAGCAGCAAAGGACTTGAATAGACTGCTGCTGGCAAAGTTGTCCCTTTCTCTCCAACCCTAACATGGCTGACTGAATAGGCCCATTTCTGGTCTCCTGGAATAAGATGTTTATTTCCCTAAAGTAATGAAATTGATAATATTAGAGGCTACCACTTATTGAGCAGGAATTTTTACTAATTATTTTCATATATTATCGCTCCTTCAGCCCCTTTCCCAGTTCTAATTTCACATAGAGTAAATCCAAAAGATTTACTGACAAGAGGTTCTCTTTTGAAGCAGGTTGCCAATAGCCACCAAATTTAATTATATTGGAAGTTGCAGGAAAAAAAATGCAACCAGTTGAACTATCAGTATAAAACTGCCTATCAGACATAATCAAAATGAAGATGTGAGTATTTAAATACGTTTTGCTATAGCAGAACAAAAAAGAAACAGTTCAATAATATACACTGCAGGAAACTGGGGTGACAAATGCCTTTTCAATTTTCTGAAAGTTGTATAGGAGTAAAAACATACTCCAATAAATTAGGCTTTTACTCTAACAGTTTGGTTTTTCATTTAGGAAGGCAAAAATAAGATCAGACTTCAAGTTTCTACCTATTTCATCCATTCTGACAACTTTAAATGAAGTAAAGTAGTTTTTTGACTATAACCTTCCATCATAATGTTTTTCTCATACTTCTCTAGCACACATGACTTATCCTTTGCTTTTGTCAATGTCATAGCATTTCCCTCCTTATTTAACTTGCTTTGTTCTAAACCAACTGTATCAAGTAGATATAATTTCATGAAGCTACTTTTCTAGCAGCATAACCTGACATGTGAGTGGAAACACCAGGTAAACAGAATTTAATTTTCTTAGACTTTGTGGAAATTCAGGCTTGCATTTTCTTTAATTTTCCACTGAGTTCTGTGCCCACAAGATAAGTGATCCTTTCTGGGAACTGAGGTTTATTTAGATCACAGGAGCACCTTGGTTTATGAAAACCCGTATAAGAAAATCTACACACAAAAAAGAAGTCGAAGAATTGTTTTTCAAAAGCGATCTTTAGTTTCCTGAATGGATTTGCCAAGGGGTTGCTTCCAAAAGCCAGCTCTAAAAGTACATCTGCTTATTTTACACACCATTAACTATTTGTCAGAGAAAACAGGGCAGAGAAATTAAAGAATTAGGAATCCACTGCCAACTACAGAGCAATTAAAAATGAAAGCCCTTTTATTTGAAATTATAGTGGAAATAAACATGAAAACATGCTTGCCACAACTAATGATAGAAAAGTCAGCTTAAGAACATGACATTCTTGATATCCTCTGAGTTACTGGCTATCCTGAGCTGGGCTGTGTTTGAAGGCCACAGAAGTTGTTATAGTTTAAAGCATATTTTTGTTCTCAAAGGATTTATAATGTAGTGAGAAGGATCAAAATTCATGAATGCTGAGACAGTAGGGAGTAAGCTGCTCTGGAAATGAGATTTGATAATATAGTTAGCAATTCTTGGTTAATCAGAGAAATCTTCCAGAAAACAACTTTTGATTTGTGATCTGACTATTGAAGGGAAATATCGCAAATCCTATAGGACAAACTGAGGTAAGAAAAGCATGCAGTTTGACATCTAGAAATGAGATTTGTCTCTTAACTAGCCATGTGCTTTGGGGGAAGACACTTTACTTCTCTGAGCTACACTTTTCCTCATCTTGAAACATGACTGATCATCTTTATCTACCTCATAGTGCTGTTGGGAAACCAAGTGAGATAGAGTTGTAAAGTGCTTCACACAGTCCTCAGTGCAATTTCCCTGAGAATTAGGTGGTGTTCTCCAACTTCACATGAAAGGTATCAAGCCTCAATCTGATTTAGTCAGAGAAGGCAATGGCAAGCCACTCCGGTAGAAAATCCCATGGATGGAGGAGCCTGGTAGGCTGCAGTCCATGGGGTCGCACAGAGTCGGACACGACTGAAGCGACTTAGCAGCAGCAGTGCCTCTAAGCTGAACAGCCCCCATCCACAGGCTGTTCTTCATTAGTGGCAATCATGTTCTCAAAGTCTCTCCTCTCAGCCTCCTTTCCACTTCTGGCTGATTTTCCACTAACCTGGACCAGGTACTCCAACTCAGGGTCAGATGTGGATTTATAGGGAAGCCCATTCACTAAGAACTTGATTACTTACTAAGTGCCCAGTCAGGCTTCCCAGGTGGTGCTGGTGGTAAAGAACCCATCTGCCAGTGCAGGGGACATAAGAGATATGGGTTCGATTCCTGGGTTTGGAGGATCCCCTGGAGGAGGGCATGGAAACCCACTTCAGTATTCTTGCCTGGAGAATCCCTTGGGCACAGGAGCCTGGCAGGCTATAGTACATAAGGTCGCAAAGAGTTGAACACGCCTGAAGCGACTTAGCACTCACACGTGAGTGAACAGCAGTTATAGTGTAAAGACCACAAATAGTCTAGTAGTCTATTAGAAGTATAGACAGATGTCAGAGATATTTCGGGTTTCAGTTCCAGATCATAATAAAGCATAGATGGCAATAAAGTGAGTTACACAAATTCTTTGGTTTCCTGGTGCTTAAGTTTATACTACACTGCAGTCTAATAAGTGGACAAAAGCATTATGTCTAAAAAAAATGTACTCACCTTGACTATTAATTAAAATATTTTATTGCTAAAAAATGCTAACCATCATCTGAACCTTTAGCTAGTGGTAATCTTTTTGCCGTGGAGGGTATTGCCTCAGTGTTGATGGCTGCTGACTGATCAGGGTGATAGTTGTTGAAGATTGGGGTGACTGTGGCAGTTTCTTAAGACAACAATGAAGTTTGCAACATTGACTGACTCTTCCTTTCATGAATGATTTCTTTGTAGCTTGTAATGTTTGATAGTGTTTTACCTATAGTTGATCTTCTTTCAAAATTGGAGTCTGTCCTCTCAAACCCTGCTGCTGCTTTATCAACTAAGTTTATGTCATATTATAAATCTTTTGTTGTCATTTCAGTAGTCTTTATAACATCTTCACCGAGTAGATTTTATCTCAAGAAATCTCTTTCTTGGGACTTTCTGGTGGTCCAGGGGTTAACACTGTTCTCTCAATGCAGGGAGCATGGGTTTGATCCCTGGTCAGGGAACTAAGATCCCTCATGCTGCCTGGCACAGCCATAAATAAATAAAATAAATAAATAAATAAATAAATAAATAAATATGGCTCCCATGGGGAAAAAAGAAACTACTTTCTTTGCTCTCTAGGAAGCAGGTCCTCATCTCTTCCAAGTTTTATCTTGAGACTGCAGAAATTCCATCACATCTTGCTGTGACTCTAAGTCTCCACCTCTGAGTCTTGTTCTCTTGCTGTTTTCATCTGCAGTTACTTCCTCCACAGAAGTCTTGAACCCTCAAATGCACCCATGAGGTTTGGAATCAACTTCTTCCAAATTCCTATTGATTTTGATGCTTTGACCTCTTCCCGTGAACCGTAAGTGTTCTTAATAGCATCTAAAACGGTGACTCTTTTCCAGGAGATTTTCAATTTATTTTCCCAGGCCCATTAGAGGAATTGCTATCTATGGCAGTTGCAACCTTACAAAATATATTTATTAAATACTGAGTCTCTAAAGTTGACATGACTCCTTGACCCATGGACTTCAGATTGGATGCTGTGTTGACAGACATGAAACACATTAATCTCATTCTACATCTCCATCAGAGCTCTTGGTTAATCAGGTTCATTGTCTATGAGAAGTGCTATTTTGAAAGGACTTTTTTCAGAGTAGTTAAGTCTCAACAGTCAGCTAAAATATTCAGTAAACCATATTGTAAACTGATGTGCTGTCATCTAAGCTTTCTTGGTATGTTATAGACCACAGGCAGAGTAGATTTAGCATATTTAAGAGACCTAGCAATTCCAGAATGGTGAATGAGCATTGGCTTTAACTTAAAGTCATGAACTACATATTTTTTAAAAATTAATTAATTTCTTTTTTTATTGAAGGATAATTGCTTTACAGAATTTTGTTGTTTTCTGTCAAACCTTAACATGAATCAGCCATAGGTATACAAATATCCCCTCCCTTTTGAACCTCCCTCCCATCTCTCTCCCCATCCCACCCCTCTAGGTTGATACAGAGCCCATGTTTGAGTTTCCTGAGCCATATAGCAAATTCCTGTTGTATATCTATTTTACATATGGTTATGTAAGTTTCCATATTACTCTCTCCATACATCTCACCCTCTCCTCCCTTCTCCCCATATCCATAAGTCTATTTTCTATGTCCATTTCTCCATTGCTGCCCTGTGAATAAATTCTTCAGTACCATTTTTCTAGATTCCGTATATATGCATTAGAATATGGTCTTTCTCTTTCTCTTTCTGAATTACTTCATTCTGTATAATAGGTTCTAGGTTCATCCACCTCATTAGAACTGACTCAAAGGCATTCCTTTTTATGGCTGAGTAATAATCCATTGTGTATATGTGCCACAACTTCTTTATCCATTCATCTGTTGATGTACATCTAGGTTGCTTCCATGTTCTAGTTATTGTAAACAGTGCTGCAATGAACAGTGGGATACATGTGTCTTTTTCAATTTTTGTTTCCTCAGGGTATATGCCTAGGAATGGGATTGCTGGGTCATATGGTGGTTTTATTCCTAGTTTTTTAAGGAATCTCCATACTGTCTTCCATAGTGGCTATATCAATTTAAATTCCCACCACTCTTGGGAATTTAAAGAGCATCCCCTTTTCTCCACACCCTCTCCAGAATTTATTGTTTGTAGAATTTTTGATGAGGGCCATTCTGACTGGTGTGAGGTGCTGTCTCATTGTAGTTTTGGTTTGCATTTCTCCAATAATGAGTGATCTTGAGCATCTTTTCCTGTGTTTGTTAGCCATCTCTATGTCTTCTTTGGAGAAATGTCTGTTTAAGTCTTTTTCCCACTTTTTGATTTTTTTTTTCTTCTGGTATTGAGTTGTATGAGCTGCTTGCCTGTTTTGGAAATTAATGCTTTGTCAGTTGTTTCATTTGCTCCAATTCTGAGAGTTGTCTTTTCACCTTGCTTAGAGTTTCCTTTGCTGTGCAAAAGCTTTTAAGTTTAATCAGATCCCACTTGTTTATTTTTGATTTTATTTTTGTTACTCTAGGAGGTGGGTCATAGAGGATCTTTCTTTGATTTATGTCATTGAGTATTCTGCTTATGTTTTCCTCTAAGAGTTTTATGGTTTCTGGTCTTACATTTAGGTCTTTATTCCATTTTGAATTTATCTTTGTGTATGGTGTTAGGAAGCATTCTAATTTCATTCTTTTACATGTAGCTGTCCAGTTTTCCCAGCACCACTTAATGAAGAGGCTGTCTTTGCCCCATTGTATATTCTTGCCTCTTTTGTCAAAAATAAGGTACACATAGATGCATGGGTTTATTTCTGGGCTTCCTATCTTGTTCCATTGGTCTATATTTCTGTTTTTGTGCCAGTACTGTACTGTCTTGATAACTGTAACTTTGTAATAGAATCTGAAGTCAAGAAGGTTGATTCCTCCAGCTCCATTCTTCTTTCTTTTCTTTGGCTATTCAGGGTCTTTTGTATTCATATGAATTATGAATTTTTTTGTTCTAGTTCTATGAAAATGTCATTGGTAATTTGATAGGGATCACATTGAATCTGTAGATTGTGTTTGGTAGTATAGTCATGTTCACAATATTGATTCTGCCTACCCGGGAACATGGAATATCGCTCCATCTGTTTATGTCATTTCTTTTCTTTCATTCAGTTCAGTTCAGTTCAGTTGCTCAGTCATGTCCGACTCTTTGAGACTCCATGAGTCGCAGCACGCCAGGCCTCTCTGTCCATCACCAACTCCCAGAGTTCACTCAGACTCATGTCCATTGAGTCAGTGATGCCATCCAGCCATCTCATCCTCTAGCGTCCCCTTCTCCTCCTGCTCCCAATCCATCCCAGCATCAGAGTCTTTTCCAATGAGTCAACTCTTCGCATGAGGTGGCCAAAGTACTGGAGTTTCAGCTTCAGCATCATTCCTTCCAAAGAAATCCCAGGGCTGATCTCCTTCAGAATGGACTGGTTGGATCTCCTTGCAGTCCAAGGGACTCTCAAGAGTCTTCTCCAACATCACAGTTCAAAAGCATTAGTGTCTTAATATTTTTGGTGTATAGTTCTTTTGTCTTCTTAGGGAAGTTGATTCCTAGATATTTACTTTTTTTTGTTGCAATGATGAATGGGATTGATTCCTTAATTTCTCTTTCTGATTTTTCATTGTTAGTATATGGAAATGCAAATGATTTCTGTGTATTGATTTTGTATCCTGCAACTTTGCTAAATTCATTGGTTAGCTCTAATAATTTTCTGATACTATCTTTAGGATTTTCTATGTACAGTATCATGTCATCTGCAAACAGTGAGAGCTTTACATCTTCTTTTCCAATCTGGATTCCTTTTATTTCTTTTTCTTCTCTGATTGCTGTATCTAAGACTTCCAAAACTATGTTGAATAATAGTGGTGAAAGTGGACACCCTTGTTTTGTTCCTGATCTTAGCAGGGAGTGCTTTCAGTGTTTCACCATTGAGAATAATATTTGCTGTGGACTTATCATATATGGCCTTTACTGTGTTGAGGTAGGTTTCTTCTATGCCCATTTTTGAAGAGTTTTAATCAGAAATAGGTGCTGAATTTTGTCAAAGGCTTTTTCTGTATCCATTGAGATGATCATATGGTTTTTATCTATTTGTTAATATGGTGTATCACACTGATTGATTTGTGTATATTGAAGAATCCTTGCATCCCTGGAATAAACCCAACTTGATCATGGTGTATGAACTTTTTGATGTGTTGCTGAATTCTGTTTGCTAAAATTTTATTGAGGATTTTTCCATCTATTTTCATCAATGATATTGGCCTGTAGTTTTCTTTTTTTGTGCTGTCTTTGTCTGATTTTGGTATCAGGGTAATGGTGGCCTCACAGACTGTTTGGAAGTGTTCCTTCTTCTGCAATTTTTTGAAAGAGTTTTAGAAGGATAGGAACTAGCTCTTCTCTAAATGTTTGATAGAATTCTTCTGTGAAGCCATCTGGTACTGGAATTTTGTTTTTTTGGGAGATTTTTGATCACAGCTTCAATTTCAGTGCTTGTATAGTTGGGTTGTTCATAATTTCTATTTCTTCCTGGTTCAGTCTTGGAAGATTGAACTTTTCTAAGAATCTGTTCCTTTCTTCCAGGTTATCCATTTTATTGCCCTATACTTGTTCATAATAATCTCTTTTAATCCTTTGTATTTCTGCATTGTCTGTTGTAATCTCTCCTTTTTCACTTCTAATTTTGTTGATTTGATTCTTCTTTTGTTTTTGATGAGTCTGGCTAAAGTTTTGTCAATGTCTTCTCAAAGAACCAGCTTTTAGTTTTATTAATCTTTACTATTGTTTCTTTCATTTATTTCTGCTCTGGTCTTTATGATTCCTTTCCTTCTGCTATTTTGTTGTTGTTCTTCTTCTTTTTCCAAATTGTTTTAGGTGTAAAGTTAGGCTGTTTATTTGATGTTTTTCTTGTTTTCTGAGGTAGGATTGTATTGCTATAAACTTCCCTCTTAGAACTGCTTTTGCTGCATCTCGTAGGTTTTGAGTTGTCATGTTTTCATTGTCATTTGTTCCTAGAAATTTTTTGATTTCCCTTTTGATTTATCCAGTAACCTGTAGGTTATTTAGAAATGTATTGTTTAATCTTCATGTGTTTGTGTTTCTTACAATTTTTTTTTCTTGTAATTGATATCTAGTTTCATAGCATTGTTGTTGGAGAAGATGCTTGGTATGATTTCAATTTTCTTAAATTTACTAAGGTTTGATTTG
Organism: Bubalus bubalis; assembly: GCF_019923935.1. Lineage (NCBI taxonomy): Eukaryota > Metazoa > Chordata > Mammalia > Artiodactyla > Bovidae > Bubalus > Bubalus bubalis. Next base: position 99,644,859 of record NC_059157.1, read on the forward strand.
TGACCCAAGATGTGGTCTATGCTGGAAAATGTTCCTCGTGCACTTGAGAAGGTGTATTCTTCTGCCTTTGGATGGAATGTCCTGAAGATATCAGTGAGATCCATCTCATCTAATGTATCATTTAAGACCTGTGATTCCTTATTAACTTTCTGTTTTGATGATTTGTCCATTGGTATGAGTGGGGTGTTAAAGTCTCCTACTATTATTGTGTTACTGTCAATTTCTCCTTTTATGTCTGTTAGTGTTTGTCTTGTGTATTTAGGTGCTCCTGTGTTGGGTGCATAGATATTTACAATTGTTATGTCTTCCTCTTGGATTGACCCCTTGATCATTATGTAGTGTCCTTCCTTATCTCTTATAATCGTCTTTATTTTAAGGTCTATTTTGTCTGATACAAGGATTGCTACTCCAGCTTTCTTTTGCTTCCCCTTTGCATGGAATATGTTTTTCCATTCTCTCACTTTCAGTCTATATGTGTCTTGAGGTCTGAAGTGGGTTTCTTGTAAATAGTATATATATATGGGTCTTGTTTTTGTATCCATTCAGCCAGTCTGTGTCTTTTGGTTGGAACATTTAATGCATTTACATTTAAAGTAATTATCGATATGTGTGTTCCTATTGCCATTTTCTTAATTGTTTGGAGTTGATTTTGCGGATCTTTTTTCTTTTCTTGTATTTCTTGACTGTATAATTCCCGTTGATATTTGTTGTAAAGCTGGTTTAGTCGTATTGAATTCTCTTAACTTTTGCTTGTCTGAAAAGCTTTTTATTTCTCCATCAATTTTGAATGAGATCCTTGCTGGGTGCAGTAATCTTGACTGTAGATTTTCCCCTTTCAGTACTTTAAATATATTCTGCCACTCCTTTCTGGCCTGCAGACTTTTTGCTGAAAGATCAGCTGTTAAATGTATGAGGTTTTCCTTGTATGTGACTTGTTGCTTCTCCCTTGCTGCTTTTAATATTCTTTCTTTGTGTTTAGTCTTTGTTAGTTTGATTAGTATTTGTCTTGGCATGTTTCTCCTTGGGTTTTTCCTGTATGGGACTCTTTGTGCATCTTGGACTTGATTGACTATTTCCTCTTCCATGCTGGGGAAATTTTCAACTCTAATCTCTTCAAAGATTTTCTCATACCCTTTCTTTTTCTCTTCTTCTGGGACCCCTATAGTTCAAATGTTGGTGCATTTGATATTGTCCCAGAGATCTCTGAGACCATCCTCCATTCTTTTCATTCTTTTTACTTTATTCTTCTCTTCAGAAGTTACTTCCACCATTTTATCTTCTAGCTCACTGATTCATTCTTCTGCTTCAGATATCCTGCTATTGATTCCTTCCAGAGTATTTTAAATTGTGTTGTTAGTCTCTGTATGTTTCTGTATGTTTATTCTTTAATTCTCCCAGGTCTTTGTTAATTGATTCTTGCTTTTTCTCCATTTTGTTTTCAAGGTTTTTGATCATCTTTACTATCATTATTCTGAATTATTTTCAGGTAATTTGTCTATTTCTTCTTCAGTCATTTGGACTTCTGTTTTTAATTTGTTCCTTCATTTGTGTAGTATTTCTCCATCTTTTCATTATTTTTTTTAACTTATTGTGTTTGAAGTCTCCTTTTCCAAGGCTTTAAGGTTGAATTTTTTCTTTCTTCCTTTTGGTTTCTGCCCTCCTAAGGTTGGTCCAGGGTGTTTTTTTTAAGCATCATATAGGGTGAATTTGTGCTGATTTTTTTTTTTTTTCCTCTGATGGGAAAGGATGAGTGAGGTGGTCATCCTGTCTGCTGATGACTGGGTTTGTATTTTTGTTTTGTTTCTTGTTTAGATGAGGCATCCTGTACAGGGTGCTACTGGTGGTTGGGTGATGCAGGGTCTTGTATTCAAGTGGTTTCCTTTGTGTGAATTCTCATTATTTGATACTCCCTGTGGAAAATTCTGAAAGAGATGGGAATACCAACCACCTGACCTGCCTCTTGAGAATCTATATGCAGGTCAGGAAGCAACATTTAGAACTGGACATGGAACAACAGACTGGTTCCATATAGGAAAAGAAGTACATCAAGGCTGTATATTGTAACCCTGCTTATTTAACTTATATGCAGAGCACATCATGAGAAATGCTGGGCTGGAAGAAGCACAAGCTGGAGAAATGTCAATAACCTCAGATATGCAGATGACACCACCCTTATGGCAGAAAGTGAAGAGGAACTCAAAAGCCTCTTGATGAAAGTGAAAGAGGGGAGTGAAAAAGTTGGCTTAAAGCTCAACATTCAGAAAACGAAGATCATGGCATCTGGTCCCATCACTTCATGGCAGATAGATGGGGAAACAGTGGAAACAGTGTCAGACTTTATTTTTTGGGGTTCCAAAATCACTGCAGATGGTGATTGCAGCCATGAAATTAAAAGGCGCTTACTCCTTGGAAGGAAAGTTATGACCAACCTAGACAGCATATTCAAAAGCAGAGACATTACTTTCCCAACAGAGGTCTGTCTAGTGAAAGCTATGGTTTTTCCAGTGGTCATGTATGAATGTGAGAGTTGGACTGTGAAGAAAGCTGAGTGCTGAAGAATTGATGCTTTTGAACTGTGGTGTTGGAGAAGAGTCTTGAGAGTCCCTTGGACTGCAAGGAGATCCAACCAGTCCATTCTAAAGGAGATTGGTCCTGGGATTTCTTTGGAAGGAATGATGCTAAAGCTTAAACTCCAGTACTTTGGCCACCTCATGCGAAGAGTTGACTCATTGGAAAAGACTCTGATGCTGGGAGGGATTGTGGGCAGGAGGAGAAGGGGATGACAGATGGCTGGATGGCATCACCGACTCAATGGCCATGAGTTTGGGTGAACTCCGGGAGTTGGTGATGGACAGGGAGGCCTGGAGTGCTGCAATTCATGGAGTCACACAGAGTGGGACATGACTGAACGACTGAAGTGAACTGAACTGAGGGTTAGTTCTCTGGTAGGGTCTTAGAGTCAGTTCTCCCACTCCAAAGGCTCAGGGATTGATCTCTGGTCAGGAATGACTATTCCACAAGTAATTTTTATGGCATTAAGTAATATTAAAACAAATACCCCCAAACAAGAAACCAAATTTGAATCCCAGGCAAATGGCAGTTACAAAATCAGGTGAATAATAATTAAAGTAATGAAATATGCACATATACATATACACCCATGAGCAAAGTCAAAACAGTCCATCAAAAATAAAGTACAGTAGATTTACCTGGCAAACAAAGGAAACCATAAATTATATCTACCAGTTAAAGAACAAAACTAACTAAAGCATAAACTGGAAAACAAAACTAAAACAAGTTGCCAATTGGGGAATAAAGCAATGAAAATACAACTAACAAATGTGTTGAGAGGAAAGGAAAGAAAGAATAGATATGCAAAATTAAATAGAGGTAGATGAAGATTTATATACATTAAACATTAACTGCAAGGGGAAAAGATTAGTAGCAACATAAAACAAAGGAATAAATGTAGGAAAAAATAATAGGTTTAAAAATTAAAAATTAAAAAAAAAACAACAACAAACAAATCTACAGAACTGCAAAAGCTGAACGTAGAGGCAGAGGTTTATAACAATAAAAAATGTGACTGAGAAAAAAAGTAGCTCAAAAGGTTAATTAGATTTCATAGTGCCAATAAAATTGACAACTACAACAGAGGGGAAAAAAAAGAAAAAAAATAAAACCCCAAAGAATCTACAGAACAAGTCAAAACATAAAAATAATAAATGTTTTTCTTGAATCACTGCTGTCCGAGATGTTTCCCTTGCTGGGAGTTACAGTCCACCTCACCTCCCTAGGATGACCTCAAACACTGTGCTGATCTCTAGACCTGCTTTAGGGGCAGCTCAGATTCTAATGTAGTCCCACTCCTGTGTGTTTTTGCCTCCAGTGTCCACAGCTATCAGAACTAGTGCATTTTCTTTTGTGGGAGCTCTCAATGTGCTTTTATATATTCCATAGACACAGAGTCTGCCTAGTTGATTGTATGGATTTAATCTGAAGCTTGTACAGCTGGTGGGAAGGTTTTGGGTGTTCTTCCTTGGCCGCATTGCCCCTGGGTTTCAATTGTGGTTTTATTTCCACCTCTACATGTGGATCGTCCATTGGGATTTGCTCCTGAGGCTACTCTGGAGGGCTTGGGTTTGCGCCTGTGAGGGCCAGGTGTGGAGGTGATGCAGCTGCTTGAGTCATAAGGGTTCTGGCAGCACCAGATACCCAGGGATGTTGGCGGCTAGGGCAGCAGGAAATATAGTACCCTTGCATCTGGTCTCATCACTTCATGGGAAATAGATGGGGAAACAGTGGAAACAGTGTCAGACTTTATTTTTTTGGGCTCCAAAATCACTGCAGATGGTGATTGCACCCATGAAATTAAAAGACACTTACTCCTTGGAAGGAAAGTTATGACCAACCTAGATAGCATATTAAAAAGCAGAGACATTACTTTGCCAACAAAGGTCCGTCTAGTCAAGGCTGTGATTTTTCCAGTGGTCATGTATGGATGTGAGAGTTGGACTGTGAGGAAAGCTGAGCGCCAAAGAATTGATGCTTTTGGACTGTGGTGCTGGAAAAGACTCTTGCGAGTCCCTTGGACTGCAAGAAGATCCAACCAGTCCATCCTAAAGGAGATCAGTCCTGGGTGTTTATTGGAAGGACTGATGCTGAAGCTGAAACTCCAGTACTTTGGCCACCTCATGCGAAGAGCTCACTCATTAGAAAAGACCCCGAGGTTGAGAAAGACTGAAAGCAGGAGGAGAAGGGGACGACAGAGGATGAGATGGCTGGATGGCATCACCAACTTAATGGACATGAGTTTGGGTAAACTCCAGGAGTTGGTGATGAGCAGGGAAGCCTGGCATGTTGAGACTCATGGGATCGCAGAGTTGGACATGACTGAGTGACTGAACTGAATTGAACTGAACTGAGAAGGGTATGGCAACCCGTGTTGGCCAATACACTCCAGTATTCTTGCCTGGAGAACCCCCCTGAGAGAGAAGCCTGGCAAGCCACAATCTACAGGGTCACAAAGAGCTGGACACAGCCATAGCGACCCTGCACGCATAGACACAAGACTTTTTTTTGCCTGTGGCAGCTCTGCCCCAGTGAGAATTGAGTGTGAAGGTGGAACAGCTGCTTGGTTTGTGTGGACCCTGGCGGTGCCAAGTGTGTAGGAACATGGACTGCCTCCGCTTCAGGAGTTATGGCCCAATAGGAGTCATTTTTTTGAGTCTCTTGTAGCTGGAGATCAGAATGTCTCTTTGGCCAATCTTTCTCTATAGCTCTGGCCATTCAGGCATATAGAGCGGGCCCTTTGGCTGGGGTCCTACTCTGTAGTTTGGTGCATCAGTCACTTAAAGGAGACCCTGGGTGGGGTTCTACTCTGTAGTCCAGTGTTTGGTGGGCCAGCCTGTCTATTGTTCAGCTGCCAGTGCTGGTGTGTGGGGTTATGGTGATGGCACCACCCCCTACATGTGACTCAGCAATATTGCTTTGCTTCCATGGCTGCCCGGCTTTCCTCCACAGGCATTTCCCACGACAGTCTCCTCCCTCACATCCTCTCAATCTGTCTCTCTGCAGTCAGCAGCAGCCCTCACCCTGGGATTGCTCCACAATCCCTAAACTCCAGCTCTCAGCCACTGTACCTTCCAGGGGACCTGCATCTCTGTCTGGGGTATGTATGGCTGGGGCAAAGACTGTCTGATTCTCATTCCATTTAGGCTGCCACAGATCAGCTGTTTCATTCTTAGCCTTAAATGTTTCTCCTCTAACTCAGACAATTGCCCTGATGTGGGGATCGGACCCCGGCTTCAGTTCCCCTACCTGCCGAGGTTTTTTTGTTTTCTTCTTGTTTTTCCCCTTAGTTCTTTCATCCTACCTAGGTTTGCATGGTTCTAAATATTCTTTTACTCTGGTCAGGTACACCTGTCCACTCTCAGCTGGTGTTCGCATGTACCTCTGTCTGAAGTTGTATTCCTGATATATACATGGAGAGAGATGTACTCCATGTCCACCTACTCCTCCACCATCTTCTCTCCATGAGCTACATCTTGACAAGAGAGTCATCCTGTCCTTTGAATCTTTGAAGCCTGACATTGACTTCTCCTCTTTAGCTATGAAAGTCCTAAATGGGATCTTCTTCCAATATAAGACTATTTTGTCTGCATTGAATATCTATTGTTTTGTGTAGCACATTCATTAATTACCTTAACTATATCTTCTGGATAACTGGCTGCAACTTCTACCTCAGCTCTTGTGCTTCACCTTGCACATCAATGCTATGGAGATTGCTTCTTTCCTTTAACCTTATGAACCAAACTTTCATAGCTTCAAACTTTTCTTCTGCAGCTTCCACATCTTTCTCAGGCTTCATAGATTTGAAGAGTTAAAGCCTTGCTTTAATTAGGAGATTGGATTAGGAGTATATTGTGACTGTTTTAATCTTCTCTCCAGACCACTAAAACTTTGTCCATGTCAGCAATGAGACTGCCTCTCTGTCTTCCCATTTGTCTGTTCATTGTAGAAGCACTTTTAATTTCCTTCAAGAACTATTCCTTTTCAATCACCACTTTGCTTTTTAGCAGAAGAGGCCTAACTTTTGTCCTTGCTTGGCTTTTGACATGCCTTTATCATTAAGCATAATCATTTCTAGCTTTTGGTTTAAAGTGAGAGACCTGTGACTCTTCCTTTCACTTAAACGCTTTGAGGGTATTGTAGGACTATTATTTGGCCTAATCTCAATATTGTTCATCAGGAAATAGGGAGACCCAAGAAGAGGGAGAGAGCTGGAGGAACAGCTGGTCAGTGAAGCAGTCAGCATGCATATAATATTTATTGATTAAGTTCATTATATTGGCACAGTGTGTCATCCCCCTGAAACAATTCCAGTGGTGACATCAAAGATCACTGCTTGTACATCATCATAACAAATTAATAATAATAAAAAACATTTGAAAGAATGTGAGAATTACCAAAATGTGACACAGAGACACAAAGTGAGCAAATGCTATAGGAAAAATGGTGTCTATAGACTTGCTCAACCAATAGTTGCCACAAATCTTTAGTTTATAGAAAACACAATATCGTCAAAGCAAAATAAAATGAAGCACAATAAAATGAGGTTTATCTGTAGTTGCTTACATGTCAGTGGATGTGTGGCCTTTCATATTAACTTTTCTTGGGTATTACCTTTAGATGTGCAGCATTTGACCCAAGAGAGATGGATGGTGGCTGGAGGTCAAATTTTAATGCATCATGTCAGATTTATTTCTGAGAAGTCACTCATTCTGCAGAATCAGAAAGTGGTAGGGCTGAAGGGCAGAGTGGAAGGTCACCTACTTTATCCCTCTACCTCTGTGCAGTTCATGGAGTGACCCAAAATGTAATACTCATGTTAATTATACTTACTTTGCTGAGCTTGGTTGTATGCCATTTCCTGCTCTGTCCCTCAGCTGCAAATTCTGTGGCATGACATTTGTTTCACTGATAATTCTGATAACTGCTGTTGTAATGTCATCTCATAAAACATGATCTGGTTTTGTGATTGAAATGGCAGATGCTACAGTTATCTGATTTCTTTCTAAAGATACATTTGGCCTTTGTTTAATCCTCTCTGCTTTGGTTTTCCTGACATCCTACGCTGAGTGTATCCTATCAATATATAAAGGATTCTTAGTGACCAGGGAGGAAATTGGAACCCTGGACTTCTGGACTTCAAAGCCTCCTTTTTGGTTCCTTTCAGTAAAATGTGCTCTTTTAAAAAAAATTTTATTTATTTGACTGCTGGTCTTAGTTGCAGCATGTGAGATTTTTGGTCTTCACCATGGTATATGGGATCTAGTTTGCTGACCAGGGATCAAAGTCAGGCCCTCTGAATTGGGAGCACAGTCTGAGCCATTGGACCATCAAGGAAGTCCCTGTAAAATGTGCTCTTGATAATACTTTTTAAATTGGAGAAAAACAAAGGTGGAGCTGGGAGTCAACTTCATTTTTTCTTTCTATGATAAAGCTTACCTAGACTTAAGATTCCTGGCTTATATTTAAAGTGAACTGAAGAGCCAGGCCCTCCAGCATTTCTGCGACCTCCACTGAGATCCAAAAAGGCTGGCTGAGCACTCTGCCTCTGACAGTTAGATAACGGGCACAATTTTCAGTATGATGCAGTCTAGTTGCAAGTAGACTGCACAAGGCACTCTCTGATGATCAAGTGTGAGTGAGACTCTTCTGTAGCTCCAGGAGCTCCTGAGACCATACATATAATATACATTCTCATAAATATGTATATCCATAAAACCATTGTAATCATTTGTTCTGTAGAATAATTACAAACAATACAACACAAAGGCATGCAGGAAGCAGTTATTGAGATTCTCATTTATTCTTTTCAAAGTTTAGAATTAGCTTGTATGTAGCTCTATTTGTATGTGTGTGTGTGTGAGAGACAGAGAGAGATTGATTCTTTGTACTCTACCATATAATTTAATAATTAGCATCTTTGCCAGTGATGGAATGGAGAGATTGCTCATTAAGTCTGCAGATGGGACTATACTGGGCAAGCTAACAAGATGTAAAGTTAGTTAATTTTGGAGCTGCACAAAGCAATGGAGAAGTAGATGAGACTGTCACTAAGTGTGGAAATCAGGCTAAATCATGAATGTGAAATAAAAGAACATGGTTTTCTAGGGAGAAGGCTTGAAAATTTAAATGACAAAGTGGAATAAATTTTTTAGAAATGGAGATTGCAGAAAAATGCTCCAGTGAAAATTGAGAAAGGAGCAAGGAAAATCGTTATCCCTTTTAGATATAAGGCTGGAATATAACTGCTAAAAGTTATTAAGAATGTTTGGGGGTTTCCCTTGTGGCTCAGTGCTAAAGAATTCACCTGCCAACTCAGGAGACATAGGTTCAATCCCTGGTCTGGAAAGATCCCACATCCACGGAGCAACTAAGCCTGTGCTCTAGAGCCTGGGAGCCACAACTACTGAGCCCATGTGCTGCAACTACTGAAGCCTGAGCACTCTAGAGCCTGTGCTCCGCGGCAAGAGAAGCCACTGCAGTGAGAAACCTGCACACTGCAGCTGGAGGAGAGCTGCCGACTGCCACAACTAGAGAAAAGCCTGCGCAGCAACAAAGACCCAGCACAACCAAAAATAAATACAATTATGAAAATTAAAAAAAAAATTGAATAAGGCTTCCTTGGTGGTCCAGTGTTAACAATCTGCCTTGCACTTCAGGGGACACTGGTTAGATTCCTGGTCTGGAAAGATTCACATGCCTCACTGTGGGCCACAGCTACTGAGCCTGTGTGTTACAGCTACTGAAGCCCCTGCACTCTACAGCCTGTGCTCCCAACAAGATAAGGCATTGCATGAAAAGCCCTCGCACCACAAGTATAGAGTAGACCTACTTTCCAGTATTAGAGAAAGTTCATGCATAGCAGTGAAGACGCAGTGCAGCCAAAAATAAAAAAATAATTATTAAAAAAATGTTTGAATAATAAAACATCAGCTAAAAACAGATGACTACATCATGTCGTGTGCTGGGAAGTTAAAACTCAATTAAATCGGGTGATACTATGCTTGATTTACATGTCAAATTATATTAATTTATTACCTAGAGATATGCTTCACTTGTCTACTTTATAACTTCCTCTAAAATATTTCTAATGTTGCAAACAAAGTACTCTGTTTTTAAGGTTTTTATTTTGAAATAATTTTCAGTTCAGTTCAGTTTAGTCACTCAGTCTTGTCCGAGTCTTTGCCATCCCATGGACTGCAGCACACCAGGCTTCCCAGTCCATCACCAACTCCTGGTGCTTGCTCAAACTCATGTCCATCCAATCGGTGATGCCATCCGACCATCTCATCCTCTGTTGTTCCCTTCTCCTCCTGCCTTCAGTCTTTCTCAGCATCAGGGTCTTTTCTAATGAGTGAGCTCTTTGCATGAGGTGGCCAAAGTATTGGAGCTTCAGCTTCAGTATCAGTCCTTCCAATGACTATTCAGGATTGATTTCCTTTAGGATTGACTGGTTGGATCTCCTTGTAGTCCAAGGGACTTTCTTTAGAGTCTTATCCAACATCACAGTTCATCAGTTCTTTGGCGCTCAACTTTCTTGATGGTTCAACTCTCACATCCAAACATGACTACTGGAAAAACCATAGCTTTGACTAAATGGACCTTTGTTGGCAAAGTAATGTCTCTGCTCTTTAAAATGCTGTCTAGGTTGGTCATAGCTTTTTTCCCCCAAGGAGTAAGCGTCTTTTAATTTCATGGCTGCAGTCACCATCTGCAGTAATTTTGGAGCCCAAGAAAATAAAGTCTGCCACTCTATTTGACATGCTGCTGCTGCTAAGTCACTTCAGTCGTGTCCGACTCTGTGTGACCCCATAGATGGCAGCTCACCAGGCTCCCCTATCCCTGGGATTCTCCAGGCAAGAACACTGGAGTTGGTTGCCATTTCCTTCTCCAATGCGTTTGACATGAAGTGATGTGATCAGATGCCATGATCTTTGTTTTTTGAATGTTGAGTTTGAAACCAGCTTTTTCACTTTCTTCTTTCACCTTCATCAAGAGGTTCTTTAGTAGCTCTTCGCTTTCTGCCAAAGGGGAGTATCATCTGCATATCTGAGATTATTGATATTTCTCCCTGCAGTCTTGATTCCAGCCAGGCATTTTGCATGATGTACTCTACATATAAGTTAAATAAGCAGGGTGATGATATACAGCCCTGATGTACTCCTTTCCTTATTTGGAACCAGTTCATTGTTCCATGTCCGGTTCTAACTGTTGCCTCTTGACCTGCATACAGGTTTCTCAGGGGGCAGGTAAGGTGGTCTGCTTTTCCCATCTCTTTAAGAATTTTCCACAGTTTGTTATGATCCACACAGTCAAAGGATTCAGCATAGTCAATGAAGCAGAAGTAGGTGTTTTTCTGGAATTCTCTTTTTCTATGATCCAACGGATGTTGGCAATTTGATCTCTGGTTCCTCTGACTTTTCTAAATTAGTTTCACAAAAATAAATCTCATATAATGTTTATCAAGATTTCCCAAATCTTAACATTTTACCACATTTATAATTTTCTCTCTTTTCCTTCTTACTCCCACCTTCCTTCCTTCTTCTGTTTACCTCTTTTTATATTTATACATTTTGAGGGGATCTCTTTGAAAGTATATTGCAAGCATGATATATCTATCCCTCTAAACATCTCAGTGTATATTTCTTAAAAATGAGAAATGATTTAAAATAACCACAGTACTGTAATCAAAATCAAAGATTAATAATAACAATACTATCATCTATTCTGTATACATTGATCAAATTTTCCTCTTTCCCCACTAATATCTTTAGTACAATAATTTTTTTCCCTGGTTCAGAATCCAATCCATATTCCATAAATTGTGTTTAGTTGTCATCAGAGCAATCTTTTAAAAAACCAAATCTGTTAGTATCACTACCTGGTTAAACATGATGGTTAAACATCATATGATGATTTTGAATTATTGTTTTTGTTTAAATTCATCTTTTAAATTTACATATAGTCAAAATCACTGTTTTCGCAGTATGGCACTTGCACAGAAATAGAAATATAGATCAAGGGAATGGATAGAAAACCCAGAAATAACCCAACGCACCTATGGTCAATCTATGACAAAAGAGGCAAGGCTACACCATGTGTAATGACAGTCTCTTCAACTAATGATGCTGGAAAAACTGGACAGCTACATGTAAAAATATTAAGTTAGGTCATTCTTTAACACCAAACACAAAAATAAGCTGAAGTGGATTAAAGACCTAAATATGAGATCAGACACTATAAAACTAGAGGAAAACATAGGCAGAACATTCTTTGACATAAATCATAGCAATATCTGTTTCAATCCATCCCCCAGAATAATGGAAATAAAAACAAAAATAAACAAATGGGACCTACTTAAACGCAAAAGCCTTTGCATAGCAAAGGAAACAATAAAACAAAGATAACACACAGATTGGGAGAAAATGATGTGATTGAAAACGGATTAGTCTCCAAAATTTACAAACAGCTCATGATGCTTAATAGCACCAAAACAAAAACCCAATCAACAAATGGGCAGAAGACAAATGAACTTACTTACCAAACAGAGACTCACAGACTTAGAGAATGAACTTAAGTTTGCTGGGGGAATGATGGGGGAAGGGATAGGGAGTTTGGGATGATGGACATGTACACACTACTATATTTAAAAAGGATAACCAACAAAGACCCACCATACAGCACATGGAACTCTCTTCAATGTTACGTGCCTGCGCGGATGGGAGGGGAGTTTAGGGAGAATCAATCCATATATATGTGTGTCTGAGTCCCTTTGCTGTTCACCGGAAAATGTCAGAACATTGTTAATTAGGCATACCTCAATACAAAATAAAAAGCTTAAAAAAAACCCCAAATCCCTCTTTCTGGTATATACTTCTGTGGGTAAGACAAATGCATGCACTCAGACCACCATTATAAATATATAGAACTTTTTCCTCACCCCCAGAGATTTCCTTGAGTTACCATTTTATAGGTGACTTCTCAAGCTACAGTCCCCCCTGGCAACCACAGATGTGTTCCTATAATTTAGCATTTTCCATAATGTCATATAATTAGAATCATACAAACCATAGCCTTTTAAGTCTGATTTCTTTCACTTAACACGAGGTGTTTGAGATTTATCCATCTTATGTGAGCCAGTAATTTGTTCCCTTTTATTTCATTCTCGATAGTTTTCCAGTATTTGGATGTACTACAGCTATGTATTAACCAACTGAAAGACATTTGGGTTGTTTCCAGTTTGTGGCATTCATGTACAAGTTTTTATGGGGACAAAAGTTTCCAGTTCACTTGTGTCAATATATAGCAGTGAAATTGCTGGACTATGTGTTAAGTATATGTTTAACTTTATAATAAGTTCCCGTTTTTTTTTTTTCTAAACTGGCTGTACCATTTTCATTCCTACCAGCAATAAATGAGAATTCAAATTACTCTACATCCTTGAAAGCACTTAACTTTTGTCTCTTTTTTTTCAGATTGAGTTAGTTTTTATTATTGAAAATAAGATAAATATTTTTTTTTCCAGTTTTATTGAAATACAATAGACATACAGCATCATGTAAGTTTAAGGTGTATGGCATAAAGATTTGACTTACATCATGGAATCATTGTCACAATAAATTTAGTTGAACATCAATCATCTCATATAGATAAAAATTAAAGCAATAGGAAAAATCTTTTTCCTTTGTGATGAGAAGTCTTAAGATTTAGTCTCTTAACTTATACATAACATACAGCAGGGTTAATGATTATTTATCATGTTTTACATTGCACCTGTAGTTCTTATTTATCTTATAACTAGAAGTTTACACCTTCTGACTACCTTTGTCCAGTTCCCTTTCCATCCTACCCCCACCTCTGGTAACCACAAATCTGATCTCTTTTTATGTGAGTTTGTTTGTTTGTTGATGTATAATTGACTTACAACATCATGTTTGTTCCTGTTACACAACATAGTGATTTAATATTTCTATACATTTTAAACTGACCATCATGATAAGTTTAGTTACGATCTGTTGCCATTCAAAGATATTACATATTTACTGACTATTTTCCTCACACTGTATGCATTTCATATCCATGTCTCATTTATTTTGCACCTGGAAGTTTATACTTCTTCTTAATCTCCTTCACCTACTTTTTTCTTCTCCCTACCCCAATCCCTTCTGGCAAACACCTGTTTTTTTCCTCTGTATCTATAACTGTGTATATGTTTTGTTATATTTCTTCATTTGTTTTGTTTTTTAATTTTTTACCCATAAGTGAAACCATAAAGTTTGTGTTTTTCTTGATCTCACTTATTTCACTTAGCTTAATATCTTCTGGGTCCCTTCAAGTTGTCCCAAATGGCAAGATTTGTTCTTTTTATGGTTGAATAATTCCATTGTGTGTGTGTGTGTATGTGTATATACACATATATATATGTATATATATATGTGATGGAATATATATATATACACACGGTGGAATATTATTCAGCCATAAAAAGAATATACACACACCACATCTTATTTATCCATTCACGTATTCATAGGTACTTAGATTGTTTCCAAATCTTGGCTATTGTAAACAGTGCTACAATGTGCATAGGAGTGTATATATCTTTTTGAATTAGTGGTTTTGTTTTCTTTAGATAAATACCCAGGAGTAGAATTGCTGGATTATACGGTGGTTTTGTTTTTAACTTTTTGAGGAACCTCCATACATTTTTCCATAGTGCTGCACCAATTTATTCCTACCAACAGTGCACGAGGGTTGCCTTTTCACCACATCCTTGCCAACACCTGGTATTTGTTGTTCTTGTTGATAGTCACCATTCTTCTAACAAGTGTGAGGTGATATTGATAAAAATAAAATATTCACAGCTGTTGCAAGCAGTGCTACAATGAATACAGGGGTGCATATATCTTTTTGAATTAGTATAAAGTATAAACCAACTAAATATATGTTGGTTTGTTAATGGCCCTTCTGAGTCTCTCGAGTTTATTCAAACTGGTCAGTGTCTATACCAGATGGCTGTTAAATATTTGCAATATTTGTCTTGACCATTTCTAATAAGATCCTGCTTTTCTTTCCTGATTCTTATTTTGCCATTTTCTCCCAAACTGTCTGCTTCACTCACCCTTGTCATGAAGTGTGAAGGGGCTTAGACAGCTAACAATGTAGCCTGCTAACAACATAGCTAACAACATAACAGTTTCATAGATGCTGGCAGGAGACACTAAGTTCCTAGGTTAGAGACAAAGGATATCACTGTGCATAGCTCAGCAAGAAGATTCATGTTCATGTTGGTTCTTCCTGCTTCCCAAGTCCCACGAGGGTGATGTGGATACAAGCTCAGCTGGATGCCATGCACACAATGCCATGTGCACAGTGTTTCTCTGAGCTTAGGAAACCCTCAGTCTTATAAGTAAGCTGATAGTAAACTTGTCCATCCTTTGACCTGGAGGAAGATATTACCTTTATGTTTCTCTTTTGAGAGAGAGAGAAAGAGAGTATCTGTATATTTCAAGATGGTTGGTTGCTATGCAAATATCCTTGGAAAGATGGTCCAGCACAAGAACTGATATGCTGATACAAGACATCAATAAATGCCGTGGAGAATTTTCTCTAAACGACACTGCCCATTTTTCAGTCTATCTAATGGACTATACTTTCTTCAGGTGCCATTGCTTGTACTGTTTTTCTTTTGGAAACATTTCCTTCTCCTTCCTCTGCCTCATCTAATTAACTTTTCATCATTTTGTTGACTATCTTATACTGATAATTTTTCTTTAGTCCCCAGATTAAATTAGCTTTCCCTGTAGATCACTGCACATTTTATTAAGGGGAACTTAACATACTCTGTGATTTATGTTAGTGTAAGGAGACATAGGTTTGATTCCTGGGTCCGGAAGATCCCCTGGAGGAGGAAATGGCAAGCCACTCCAGTATTCTTGCCTGGAGAATCCCATGGACAAAGGAGCCTGGTGTCCTACAGTCCATGGGATTCAAAGAGTCAGACATGACTGAGCAACTGAGCATGCATACATGGGCTTAGTTGCTGTGTGGCATGTGGGATCTTCCCAGACGAGGGACTGAACCCATGCCTCCTGCATTGGAGGTGGAAGAGCCCCTGGAGAAGGGAATGGCAACCCACTACAGTATTCTTACCTGGAGAATCCCATGGACAGAGGAACTTGGTGGGCTACAGAGTCCATGGGGTTGCAAAGAGTCAGACACAACTGAGCAAGTAACACATCTTTACCACTAGTCACTGGGGAAGCCCCAAAATGGAATGCATGGAAACATTTGATTAAGGTTTATTTACCTCTCATGGTAGATACAGTTTCATACTTGTCAGGGAATGTACTGTATTGCTTGACTTGAATCTCTGTGGTCTAGCACAGTAACTGGCACATGGTAGATAGTTAATAAATATTTGTGGAGTGAAAAAAAGTATATGTGTTAAGCATGTAGTATTTAAGTTAGCAAGGCCTGTGGTTATGCAGTGTCTTAGCAAGTATTCTAGAATTTTCTAAGTATTTGATTTTGTGAAATCACCTGCAAATAATGAGAGTTTGGTCTATTTACTTCTACTGTTTATGCTTCATTTCTTTGGTATGTCTCTGTGTGTGTATGTATGTATGTACAACTAACTGCAGAGGCTAGGATCTCCAGTGTAATGATGCAAGTACTAGTGAGTGGACATTCCTTTTCTGTTTCGATTAAAACAAGTATAGTTCTGATATTTCTTTAAGAATGGTTTTCTAGAAGCTAATGTTAAAGAAATTGAATTTTTAAAAATTAATTTACTTATTTTAATTGGAGGCTAATTACTTTACAATATTGTGGTGGTTTTCGCCATACATCAACATGAATCAGCCATGGGTGTACATGTGTCCCACCATCTTGACCCTGCTCCCACCTCCCTCCCCACCCCATCCCTCTGGGTTTTCCCAGAGTACCAGCTTTGGGTGCCCTACTTCATGCATTGAATTTGCACTGGTCATCTATTTTACATAGTGTAATATACATGTTTCAATGCCATTCTCTCATACAGTCCCACTCTTGCCTTCTCCCACATAGTCCAAAAGTCTGTTCTTTATTTGTGTCTGAAGAAATTGCTTTTAATTTGTAGTTGGCTAAGATTTTTTTTTTAAATATGTTGACTTTTGTCAATCATTTCTTTTCAGTATTTTCTCTTTTAATCTGTTGGCGATTGAGTAGAACAATTCTTACATTCGAAGAAAAAATTATATGTTTAGATATCACATGGGAAGGATTTTGTCTGCAAATAACAGAATATCCAATTAAGAGTGAACTTAATAACAAAAACAGACATTACCTCATATTACAAGAAGTCTGGAGTTAAGTTTTTCCAAACTGGTTCAGGCTCAGAATGTTAAGACTCAGACCCAAGTCTCGGAGATTCTCATGGTCTTCCTCTTATGATCTTTACATGACTCTAGCAATTCTTAGCCTCATGTTTTCATACAGAAGCCAAAGCCATTATGTATACAACCTTTAAAAGCAAGTATATATTAAAAAACATCAAACTTGAAATTTGTTTCATTTCAGTATTAATCTACATGCTAATATATTGATTGAGTAGTATAGAAAAACATATACATCTCAATCATCAAGATATCAATCTAATAGTTGGTGATTACATGTTAAAACATTCATATTGATGAAGGTTAGGTCTACATACATTAAAACCCAGTTACATTTTTAACACTTTTAGAGAATCTATGTTTATCCTTGAATCATTCATTTAACATCTGAAGTTTTTTCTAAAGCTGTAGATAACACTATAATCCGATAATCCAGATTTCATGAATATAGTTAATATACTGCATGATTATTTCAAACTTCTTGATAAATTTATTTTGTAAGCATCGTTTAAACATGTATTGACATGTAGCTTAATATTTATAGGCTGAAGTTATATCCATTGAAATTTGATATATTTGAATTTTTAACTTAGTTTTAAAAAACAGCTTTTTTTGATGGGTTTGGATATATATATCACAACACTAGGGCTTCAATTTGAACATTTAATCTATAATTTATAAACATTTATAAATATTGTACTTGAGAGGAAACATAGTCTCTTTTTTTCCTTTGTGAATAGATGTTATTTTGAATCACAAGTTCAACATATCTCTCAGGATTCTACCTCAAAACTATGTAGAAAATGCTTGCCTTTCTTGGAAATATACTTGAATTAATTCCAGATGAATATTTTAGATATGACTTATTTTGAAAATATGTAACACTTGGATAGTATAGGCAGTACTTCCTTATGAATCTTTGTCAAAATATGACATATTTTGCAAATAAAATCAAGAAGTAAAGAATTAAGGGACAACTAAATCATGAGGATAATAAAAATCTAATGTGTAAATTATAAAATTATTATCTATTCAGTAATTTGAATAATGTGGTAAATGCTAATGAGTATTCTCACATTTACCAGTACGTATAATTAAGTTCAATATTATTTAAGCTTATGTATCCTTTTGAAATCTGGTAGTTTTGCCACCATTTGTATGGAGGTTGAGATAACCTGAATGGTTTTCACATAATGTCAAAAGTTTAAAGCAGACAAAAATAAACTAAGAAATTTTAGAAATAACCATTTCTAGTGGTCTTATCCCTAAGATGAATTAAATAGCAACTGACACACACATGAGTTAAAAATTAGTGCATGGAAGGAAGACCTGAAGGAATTACACAGTAAGACACTGAGTGACGAGGATAGAAAATATAAAATACAAGATAGAAAATATAAAAGAGAGACTAAAATATAGATAGAATAAATAGGTCTGTCATAATTGAGGAAAAGAGAGACTGTAAAAGACAGTATCAAAGAAACAATAGCAGACCGTTTGCTGAAAACAGTCAAATTTCTTTAATACAGAAAGCTCAAAGTTTAAAAAGAAAGGTAAATAAAAGTAAACCTACATCCACAATAATGTAGTGATATTTCAGCACACCACAGACAAAGAGACTATCTCAAATACAGTGGAAGGTAAAAACAGATTACCTACTGAGGAATGATAATTAAATTAACATAAGATCATTTTTAAAACAATGGATACTACTATGGAAAAGAACAATAACTTTAAAAATCTTGAGCGAAAGTAATTCTCAGCTTGTTTTTTCTGTCTTTGCTAATAGTTTAACTTTCAAGAATGAGGGTCAGGACTTTTTATTTTTTTTAAACAAACAAAAGCTTAGAAAAGTTACCAGCACAGAGATTCATAAAGGGGATTAAAAAAAAAGAACTTCAAGAAGAAAAGTGAACCCAGAAAAAAGTCCTATATGTGGGAAGAAATGATGGGCAAAGACACTGGCAACCATGTAGATGAATGTAAAGTAGCTTTGTCCCTATAATGTAATAAGGATGCAGCGCAGTAAAAGTATATCTTGCAGATCTCTAATACAGAGGAGCTTAACTGACTGAGAGCTCTGCTTTCTACACTCTGAAATCCATCACCCAAGCTCGCTTTTCCCATGCACTTTTCACAAATGACAGTGCACAGAGATACTAAGGCAAGCCTTTTCCTGGGAAATACAGGATTCCTTTCAAGAGGATCTTTCACTCGAAGACTCCTAATGCCACAGCCCAAACAATGTCCCCTTTCTCCTTTGTTTAGGGTAATACTTGCTTCAGGGCCTGGCTTTTCCAGCCTCTCTCCACTTTTTCCAAGAGAGGTTTCCCCTAATAAAATCCTCACTCATTTAATCCTGCTTCTTGAGGATTTGAACTAACACAATAATATTGTCTAATTTGTTGGGTTAACAACAAAGTCAGTTAAGCCGAGAAAAAAATAAACAGACATGAGTCATATATAGAACAAATGCAAAACGATAGATATAAATTTAAGCATATCAATACACTACCCAAAGCAAGTGGATTAAACTTTTTATCAAAAAGCAAAGATTGTCAAACCTGATGGCAAAAATTATATGCCTTCTGAAAGGTACATTTTATTTGATTATTTTTATTATTTTATCATTCCATTTTTTTCTATTTTCTTGAAAGGAAGTCACCACATAAATAGCTATGTGTAAGCCATGGATTCATTTCCAAAATAAATAAGATTTCATAGAAGACTGACTTAATATGTGTGATTCTAGAAAACATAGGTTAACATACATTTCAACTATATTAAACAGGTACCTTTACTTTCATAAAGCAATATTCAAATTATGTACCTTTTAGCAACCTATTATTTTTTTCAGCCATTTATCTTTTTTTTATAGTTTTTAATATTATTTTTAATTTTTTATGCAATTTAAAAATTTACTTTACATTTACAGTTATTACAAAATATTGGCTAGATCCCCATGTTGTACAAAGCATCCTTGAGTCTGTCTTATACCCAATAGCTTGCACTCTCCATTCCCTTACCTCTATATTGCTCCTCCTTCCCCTCCCTGTGGAAACCACTAGTTTGTTTTTATATCTGTGAGTCTGCTTCTTTTTTGTTAAATTCATGAATTTGTTGTATTTTTTAGATTTCACATATAAATAATATCATACAGTATTTGTCTTTTCCTGTCTGACTTATTTCACTTAGCAAAATACCCTCCAAGTCCATCCATGTTGCTGCAAATGACAAAATTTCATTTTTTTTTTTTATGGCTAATAGTATTCCACTGTGTATATATACCACACAAAATACATTTTAGATGAAAAGATATACACATATTGAAAATAAAATGATGCAAAATATATACAATGTAAACATGAAGCATATGAGAACTAGAATTGCTGTATTCATACTGGATAAATAAAATTTAATTTAAGGAATATTTCTAGAGACAAAGAGGGACATTTCATAATACTAAAAAAGTCATTACATTAGATGGATATAACAATTAAAAATTAATATGTATCTGACAATAGAGTGCTTGAGAGTACATGAAGCCAAAAGCCAGCTTAAAGAAGAAATAAGCAGTTCAGCAGTTATATGTACACCAATCGCTTCCCTAATATCTCAGTTGGTAAAGAATCCACCTGCAATGCAGGAGATCCTGGTTTGATTCCTGGGTCGGGAAGATTCCCTGAAGAAGGGATAGGCTACCCACTCCAGTATTCTTGGGCTTCCCTTGTGTCTCAGCTGGTAAAGAACCTGCCTGTAATATGGGAGAACTGGGTTTGATCCCTATAATTTTAAAATGTAAAATAATTTTAAATTATTGTCACTATAATTTTAAAATATAAAATCTTTTTTCCTATTTTGTTCAGATTTTTAAAATATAAAGTAATTAAGCTATTCTAAATAAGTTTAAATTCACCCTCTTCAATCTCTTCTCCTTTTTTCCCTCCTCAGGGACAACCTCTATGAAGAATTTAGGTTCATAATTTTCCTACATGTGCATGTGGCCTGAAACCTAAGCCTAATTTTTTAGTGCATGTAAATATCATACTGTACACATCTTTTTGCAGCCATTTATTTTACTTAAATTATCCCCTATGCTATTATGTATAGATCAATTTCATTCATATAACAGCACTGAATAAATATATTTTCTTTGTCTACTGATGAAAAAATAACCCTCTTCATTAAATAAGTGTTACCAAGTAAAACTTAGAGAAGCTTTAGCAAAATGATTGCTTGTGTTTTTGGAAAGGCACTCTAATCTCCTTTCAAACATGTCTTACAAGCATATCTTTTAAATAACCTTTTGAAGATTGCTGACATGTGATGAAAAGGTCTGCTCTCCCCTCCCTGTGGAATATTAGGAGATCTACCTGTATGTCACAAAGCTTCTGAGAACCCAAGAAAAGTTTTGGACAGGTTTTTAAAGGAAGTTTAATGCCATTCTTTGTAAATGATAAAGTTTTATTTAAAATTCTTAATCTGTGTTTTTTTTGGTCTAACATTATTCTGTGGTCAATTGACATTACATTTCTCCCAGCACTTTGCTATTACAAAAATGATGCATAGTGCATATTTTTTAAAAAAATTATCGCTTTATATATGGCTGAGGTGAGTCTTCATTGCTGCGTATGGGCTTTCTCTAGTTGTGGCCAGTGGAGACTCCGCTCTAGTTGCAGTGCGTGGGCTTGCTTCTTGCTGCGGTGGCTTCGCTAGTTGCCGAGCATGGGCTCTAGGGTGCGCAGGCTTCAGTAGTTACAGCACACAGGCTTAGTTGCCCTGAAGCATGTGGAATCTTCCCAGACCAATCACTGAATCTGTGTCCCTGAATTAGCAGGTGGATTCTTAACCGTTGGACCACCAGGGAAGTAACATAGTGCCTATTTTTATGTCTCTTTGGACAGAGTTTTTGTGTAAGAAACCGAAAGTTTCTATAGAAAAAATACTTAGAAGGTGAACGTTGGGTTAGAAGTATTTTGGGGTTCCTCTAAATACTGCCAAATTGCTCAACTATTGTGTCTGTTCTAGTTTGTCCTATTTTCTATATAAGATTTCCATTTCCTCAACACTCTTGTTAGCAGCTGGTATTGGCAAACATTTAATCTGGTTGTTGAAAGTGGTATCTTTGCTGCTTTCATTTACATTTTACATGGTTATTTGTGATATTGTTCTCTTTTCTGTACCCTTAATCTGCATCAGTTCAGTTCAGTTCAGTTCAGTCGCTCAGTCGTGTCCGACTCTTTATGACCCCATGAATTGCAGCACGCCAGGCCTCCCTGTCCAACACTAACTCCTGGAGTTCACTCAGACTCACGTCCATCGAGTCAGTGATGCCATCCAGCCATCTCATCCT
Source organism: Bubalus bubalis (assembly GCF_019923935.1). Taxonomy (NCBI): domain Eukaryota; kingdom Metazoa; phylum Chordata; class Mammalia; order Artiodactyla; family Bovidae; genus Bubalus; species Bubalus bubalis. Next base: position 99,667,158 of record NC_059157.1, read on the forward strand.
CTGTCGTCCCCTTCTCCTCTTGCCCCCAATCCCTCCCAGCATCAGAATCTTTTCCAATGAGTCAACACTTCGCATGAGATGGCCAAAGTACTGGAGTTTCAGCTTCAGCATCATTCCTTCCAAAGAAATCCCAGGGCTGATCTCCTTCAGAATGGACTGGTTGGATCTCCTTGCAGTCCAAGGGACTCTCAAGAGTCTTCTCCAACACCACAGTTCAAAAGCATCAATTCTTTGGTGCTCAGCCTTCTTCACAGTCCAACTCTCACATCCATACATGACCACAGGAAAAACCATAGCCTTGACTAGACGGACCTTTGTTGGCAAAGTAATGTCTCTGCTTTTGAATATGCTATCTAGGTTGGTCATAACTTTCCTTCCAAAGAGTAAGCATCTTTTAATTTCATGGCTGCAGTCACCATCTGCAGTGATTTTTGAGCCCAGTCACATGAATAACACACTATTTCAATTTCTTTAACTTTAAATAACTTAAATAATACATTTTGATATTAGTAGAAGTCTATGTTTTTTCTATCATGCAACACTGCCTTGATATCCTACTTTTTACTTTTAATTAGCTCTTTCCAGTGTCTTTGTAAAATCTTTTAAGCTTCTGAGGGTGAAGGAATGTTTATTAGGCCCCATATGTGTACTGTATATGGGTTCATTTCTGTTACACCTTTCTTAGTACTTACTAGGGTGTGATACATATAGCAGGTAAATGAATAAATGGATAGACTAGCAGATCTCTGCCTCAGTCTGTCAATGGGTGAGTGAAAGATCTCATTAGTCATGGCCTTATTTGATGCAGTAACTCATACCATCTATTTCACCAACACGTGGCATCTACAATAATAGGTCCTCTGTTAGCTTTATCAGAGTTCCTGGGAGTAGTGTTATTAAAGCTGGCCCCTGCTTTAGTTTCTAGAACATTATTCCACTGGGTCTTCCTGCCCAGAGTCAAGAGAGTATCATGATGAGCTAGGACAGTAGGGGACCATCTCTGAGTGATACATAGAGCTGGGTATGTGCTCCTTGTACCTTGCCTAATGAACGCAGTTAAAAATGAATAATAATAGTGATAGGAGCTTAGAGAAAGCTAGACTCAGAAGCAATAACAATAAATGACAATATTTATTATAATAGTGTTATCATTTACCTTGCTCTTTTTTTTTTAACTAGGGGATTTAATCTTTTAGCCTTGAGCATTATCTTCTTTTAACTGCTGAAATGATTTGCCCAAGGATACACAAATGAACCAGTAACTCAATTTTAATGAAACACAGATCCGTCTACAAATCCTGACCTTCACAGTTTCTCCAGTTCCAAACCCCACTTGGAAAGGTACAGCATGCTTTATATAGCTAATTTAAATAGTGGTAAATAGCCCTGAATTTGATATATCAAATTTCTTCATCTTTTTAATCATGACAGCCATGTGGCATCACCAGGGCTTTCAAAATACTACAAGGACTCAATGGTTACACCTACATAATTCTAGAAGTTTATAGCTCTTTGTTATATGTTTTACTCTTGCTCCCAAGTCCACTTTGTGGGAAAAGAAAGTACTGGGTGCATTTACTTCTTGATATCTTCTTTTATTAATAATATCTATGGTGAGCTTGAGGCAGAGTTGCTCTAACCTAATCAAATCAGTTCAGTTCAGTTGCTCAGTCGTGTCCAACTCTTTGCAACTCCATGAACCACAGCATGCCAGGCCTCCCTGTCCATCACCAACTCCTGGAGTCCACCCAAACCCATGTCCATTGAGTCGATGATGCCATCCAACCATCTCATCCTCCACTGTCCCCTTCTCCTCCTGCCCTCAATCTTTCCCAGCATCAGGGTCTTTTCCAATGAGTCAGGTCTTCACATCAGGTAGCCGAAGTATTGGAGTTTCAGCTTCAACATCAGTCCTTCCAATGAACACCCAGGACTGATCTTCTTTAGGATGGACTGGTTGGATCTCCTTGCAGTCCAAGGGACTCTCAAGAGTCTTTTCTAACACCATAGTTCAAAAGCATCAATTCTTCGGTGCTCAGCTTTCTTTATAGTCCAACTCTCTCATCCATACATGACCATAGCCTTGACTAGACGGACCTTTGTTGGCAAAGTAATGTCTCTGCTTTTTAATACGCTGTCTAGGTTGGTCATAACTTTCCTTCCAAGAAGTAAGCATCTTTTAATTTCATGGCTGCAGTCACCATCTGCAGTGATTTTGGAGCCCAGAAAAATAGAGTCATAGTTCTAGTTTAAAGAATTTTTTAGTTGTATGGACTTTTATTAAAAGGGAAATGGCAACCCACTCCAGTGTTCTTGCCTGGAGAATCCCATGGACAGAGGAGCCTGGTGGGCTACAGTCCATGGGGTCATGAAGAGTCGGACACAAATGAGCAAGAAACATATACAGAGCAAGGCAGATGTTGCAGTAAAAATTTTCTTTCTGCCTTAAGTAGTGGTCTCTTAGGAAACAGAGAATTTTGTATTATTGAGCAATACTGCTGAGGAGGGACTCACAAGTCTCATGGGGTAGGTGGAGTCCCTGGTAGTGGAGGGATGACTTTCATCCAGAACAATGAGAAAACAAAAGTAGAATCCAAGGAGAGTCCAGGGGATTCTGAACTGCAGCCCAATGTGGTGAGACAATGCAATTTCAGAGGTACCTCTGAAGTTTAAGATGTGCTTTTGGAGAAACTTCCTTCCTTTCTCTGAATAACAAAATATTGTATATGATGCAATGTGTGTGTGTGTTTGTGTGTGTGCTCAGTCACTAGGTCGTGACTGACTCTTTGTGACCTTATGGACTGTAGCCTGCCAGGCTCCTCTGTCCATGTAGACAAGAATACTGGAGTGGAGTCTCATTTCCTACTCCAAGGGATCTTCCCAACCCAAGGATTGAACCTGTATCGCCTATCTCTCCAACACTGGCAGTTGGGCTCTTTACCACTGAGCCACCTGGGAAGCCTATATGATGGGATTAGAAGTCATTTTAAATAAATGCTACAAACAGACTTTCTAGAAGAATGCAAAGATAGTAATAATTCATCCTTGGGAATGTTACCCAGAAGACAGAGCAATCTTCTCACAACATTTTCATATTCAAAAAGCAGTGATAAGTTTGAATCATCACTTTGCTTGAAACCATCTCAGAATCACAGATTCCCTATCTGTTGGGATATACATGATTTTGGATTTCTGTACTATGATAAAAGAAAGTTAAAATGTAAAAAAAAAAAAAGAAAGGAAAAGATATCCCCTTGTACTAAGATTTATTCTAACACAAATAACCTTAATTATACCAATAACTCAAGACTCTTAGGCCAATGACAATTAACTTAATAACTACTTTAATTAACTGAACAATTTAAATGTGCCTATACATAAATTTTACAAAGTATACACATCCTATAATTTAGAGGTTAAGTATTATTTAAGAGGCTGATTAGTGTAATTTATTTTCTAGTATCAGCATTCCAATAGAACATACTTTACAATGCATCCAAAGTTCATTTATACCTAATGCTTCATCATTTCTAAACAGTTTTCATTCTGAGTATACCTGTGTCTTGAACACACTATTTGCGGGAGCAAAAAAGAAAACTCCATTTAAAAATCTGTTATCTATACCTTAATTTTAGTTAGCATTTTAGAATTTATAAAGTGCTTACTATATATCATTTTCATGGAATCCTTTCACTAATATAATTGTTAGAATTTATTCAATCTTTTATCCACAATAGCTTTTCCCGGGGTCATATGGCCACAAACTGGAGAATTCAAGGAGGAAACAAAATACATCTTTTGGCTCCTGATTCTTCCAAAATATATTATTTTTAGTAAAGATTCTAGAATTCTTATACATTAATTCAGCAGGCAAAACTTTTTTTGGAAACATTTTCTGCATTTCCTCTATCTCTTCTTGAGTATTAAAGATTCAGGAGGTATCTACAAATTCAGAGCTAAGAAAGTATATGTTTTAAAGATTTAATAGATTTTAAGAAGTGCAGATTGTTCTTTGTGGCAGAGAAAATGATAATGTAAAAAACTAGCATTTTTCTTTTTAGTTCAGTGAGTGAAATGAAGACGTGGATCATTTTGCTAAATACTGTGCCTAAAACTCAGCTGTAGGGCATATTTGCAGACTGTCAGAAAGAGCACATTTCACATCTCAAACGTATCATTTTTGCCATTGTTGAAAACTACCAATACTCAAAACGCTTTGTAGCACTGTAGTCGTCATCATTAATATACACTTTGTGCATTTTTGTATACTCTGTTGCCTGTCATGAAAATAAAAACCCAAAAGACTTTAGAAAGTGACCTTGTGTCTATTTTCTGTTGCCAAGTAACCAATTGCCCCAAATTAAAACACCAGTGAGTTGTCTCATGGCTTCTGTAGATCAGAAATCTCTGACTGACACAACTCTGCTCAGGAGCCCATAAGGCTGACATGAAGGTGCTGGCCAGTGCATGGGTCCCTTTTGCAGTTTGAAAGTACTCTTCCTGGCTCATTTAGGCATTATCAGAATGCAGTTCCTTGTGATTATATGATGGAGGCCCTACTTCTCTTGCTCGCTGTTGGCTGGGGTTGCTCATAGTTCTTAGAGGCCACCCTCAGGTCCTACCCTCATCCAAGGCAATTCAAGACATGGTTATCCAATGAAGAGATCTCTGATGCTTCTGATAGCTTTTAAAAATCTCATCTGATTAGTTCACCCTGGGAGGTGGGGGAAGATTCCAATTTGATTCACTTAAATCAGCTGAGCATAATTATATCTGCAAAATATGTTTTGCCACATAATGCAACATAATCATGGAAGTAATATTTTATTGTATTTACAGGTCCTGATGACATTTCAAGAGGAGGGATTTACATAGCTGTGTACTCCAAGGAGCAGGAATCTTATGGGCCACTTTAGAAACCTGCCCATCACAGACCTATAGTCTCAAGTATATCCATTAAAAAGGATATTATCCCTTATTTAAACATTTTTATTTTTGAACAGTTGGTGCTGTTCTCCTGGTTAGAGCATTCTGAGTGTTCTTGGGAATGTTGCCTTCTTTATGGGAAGACGCTGATGACACTGACATCTCTGTGTCAGTCCTGCAATGTGGTTCCCTTCCTCCCTTTATTCCGGGTGTAGGAAGTGTATATCGTAGTGATGGCCAATCAGCATTTCATATCCCCTTAATAGTGATTTATTTAGAGGCACATGACAAGAGGTTACCAGTTAGAGTGGTTTCTGAAAGTTTGGGTAGAATTAGTAGAAATAAATTATCTCTTTCCCCTGAAGTTTTTGGATGTGGAATGAGATAATATGTGTGTGAGTAGCGTCTGTGTGCTTGTCTGGTTGGCAGGTGTGGAGTGGGTGGCGATGGTGACAGTTTTAGCCACTTGCTTCAAGTCTTCTTTAAAATGTTCGTATTCATGGATTTAAAGTACACATTTTATGATGAAAGTATTAATTAACTTTCATATAAAATTTCCATTGTCTTTCTTTTAAATTTATAAATGTTTAATTTGGCACTTTCCTGGATTGGGTTCCTTGGGAAGCAGTCTGCAGAGATGCACACAGATTTGGAGAGAAGGGCTCTTGGCAACAGTATCTGTGAGTGAATGTTAGTCAAGACTGTCCTTCAGATGTGACCAGAACAGCACCGAGGCATGCTCCAGGGAGTTATCTGGGTGGCAGTTTAAACAGTCGCTCACAAGCACGTTCACAAGCAAAACAAAGATTTTTGTTTTGTTATGTCTATCCACATGCCTTTTTCTCAGACTTCTCTGTCTTTTTCATTCCATGCCCCATCCATCCAGCCAAGTCACTTGTTGTTGCTCATGAAACCATACATATCACAACCTTGGGACACTTTCTGCACAAAGCAGATGTCTGAGTGCACACTGAAGCTCTGCCTATTAGGAGGAATTTTATTTTGGTTGTTTGCAAGGTCATCTGTGAGTGAGATGCAGGAGCTGGTAATTTTCAGCTTGTACACATATACTGAGCCATGAATCATGAATCCATGAGGGAGGAATTTCTGGTATTTCTAATTCACCTAATGAAGTCGATCACTTTCTTTGTGTTTCCAAGGTCATCTGAGCAGCATGGTAGCACAGTCTCCTAAGGTCCTTGCAGAGTATAAAACCTTGTGTCATAGGACGCATGTGGGCTAAGTTGCTTCAGTCTTGTCTGAGTCTTTGCCACCCCAGGGATTGTAGTCTGTGAAGCTTCTGTGTCCATGGAATTCTTCAGGCAGGAATACTGGAGTAGGTTACCATTTCCTTCTCCAGGGAATCTTCCTTCTCCAGGGATTGAACCTGTGTCTCTTGAGTCTCCTGCATTGACAGGCAGGTCCTTTACCACGAGTGCCACCTGGGAACAGTGTGTCATAGGCTAGTGCTCCCATATTAATGGTTTCTTCCTTATCCAACTCTATGTTCCATACCCCCGGCTCCCTGGTCTAGCATCTGGAGATACAGGTCTACATGTACTTTCCCAGATTCTGCTAATGCATGTGGTATGTGATCCACATTTCAGGTAGTCTGCTTCAGAAATGCTTTGGTCCTGAAGGGGATTGGAATTGTTTACCAATCACTGCACCTTCAACAGGCATCCTTTTATGGCAGGGTCATCTTTCACTGACAGTTATTTTTCTGCCTAATGGAGCACATTTATATAATAATAATAGCTACCATTTATTTGCCATATGATATATCCAGCAATTTATGAATGATTAATTTTTACACATATGCTTCAAGTTATAATTTTATAAATATAGAAACTAAATTTTAGTGAATTTCAATCCTTTACTTATGGCTATACACACAGCTAGTATTTAAACTGAGGTTAAAATAACTCAAAAACTCATACTCCTTTTTTTTCTTCAAATTTTATTGAAGTATAATTGATTTATAGTTATATATTCTGGGGTACAGCTAAGTGATTCAGTTATACATATTCTTTTTCATGTTCTTTTCCATTATGATTTGTCACAGGATATTAAATATAGTTCCCTGTGCTATACGGTAGGACCTTGCAAAACTCATACTTTTATGCTAGGCATTGCTTACCTTAAAGAACTTCATCTTTTTCTTTTGGCCATGCTGTGCAGCTTGTGAGAGCTTAGTTCCCTGATCAGGGATTGAACCTGGGCCACTGGGACAGAAAATGCTGAATCCTAACCAACTCGACTTCCAGGAATTCCTGAAATTCATCTTTAAAAATTTTTGTTCATCTATTTTATTTATTTGGCTGCAGTGGGTCCTAGTTGTGGAATGTGAACTCTTATTTGCAGCATGTGGGATCAAGTTCCTTGACCAGGCATGGAACCCAGGCACACTGCATTGGGAGCTCAGAGTCTTAGCCACTGGATCACAAGTTCAAGTTCCCTGAACTTATTTTTTTTTTTTTTTAATTTTATTTTATTTTTAAACTTTACATAACTGTATTAGATTTGCCAAATATCAAAATGAATCCACCACAGGTTTACATGTGTTCCCCATCCTGAACCCTCTTCCCTCCTCCCTCTCCATTCCATCCCTCTGGGTCGTCCCAGTGCACCAGCCCCAAGCATCCAGTATCGTGCATCGAACCTGGACTGGCAACTCATTTTTTAAAATAAATTAATTCTGGGCCTGGTTTTCAATTATCAGGGCAGTAAGAAACACAATGTAAGTTTAGATTTGGCGGCTTCTCTCTCTTATGACTCTGTAAGACTTGAATTGGGGCAAGCAGAGATGAGCAAGTGACCTGGTCAACACCCATATTATCTTTGTCATTACCATTTTGTGTTCTGCTGCATAATGCTTTTACACATGTTGGTCTTCTATTGTTTTTCTGGCAGGAGTGTGCTGGGCCTGCTCAGAGATCTCCATTGTAGTGGATCTTCTGGCTCACACAAGACCTGATGCTTCTCTCCAGGACTAGACCCTAGAGGCCAACCTCAGCTATCCCTCTCCATCTCCCCTTTGGGACTCTGTGTGCAGCAGGAACATAAATCTCCTCTGCTTGCCAAAAATCCAACCCCGTCTAGCTCTAGGTCTGAGGGATGCTCATCCTCTCATTTCTTCCAGGTTGCTTTCTTTCCCTTCATCTCTCCTCTTCCCTTTTAAATGAAATTCAGCCCTATTGCTTCATTAAAGGTTTTAGAAAACAGAAGTCATTAATTCTCTCCTGGAGCAAGAGAAATTCTTACATGCTAGCAGTTAAAAATCTTGATTCCTTTCTTCAGGGGGGAAAGAAAAAAATATACCAAAATCACTTCCAGTCTTTTGAATTTTGTGCATCAATGAGAACAGAACAGTAAAAAAAGATTAATATCTCAAATTATCCTGCCACAATTACAATACCTGGAAATTTGGTAATCATATTAACTGACATCTGTTCAGTGCATAGAAGCCACCAGGCACAGGTGCTTTCTGTTTTGCTTGTTTTTGTTTTTTGACTTTGGCTTTGGTTTATTGACGTCAGAACACCCTTTGAATGTAGTTAAAAAACAAAAACATACACAATGAGAATAGAACTGGATCCAGGCTGCTGCCACCTGACCCCAAGAGAATTCCTCCAATCAAGCTGAATTTGTACAAAATGCAAAAGGAGAAAAATGAGGCAATCTGGTGCTGAGTCAAGGAGGAGTCAACTGGCAGAAGAGCAGTTGAAGGAGTGGGCAGGTCATGACTCTTTCTTGTAAGTGTGAGTGCAAACTGCACTGCCCTGGGTGGGTGTCAGGATGGGCATCCCATCAACTGTTTCCTGCACTAGTGTTTTCTCTTGTCCGTTCCACTTCTGCATGTGAACAAATTTGCCTCCATCCAGCATGTCACAGGGGATTTGACCTTCCTGTCATCTGCTGTTGTCTTACCAAACTCCATTCCCAGCTTGAAGCAGATCTCTGTGTTCTTGAAGATGCTTTGTGTTTTTATGGTGATTGTGTCTCCATTCACTTCAGTGATGTGGTAGGTTGGTCATGGTGGCCACCTGCCTGGTAGCAAAATACACACTGAGTGACTTCAGGTAGTCATCGAAATTCTTGCCATCCACTAATTTCCAGATGCCCATGAAGGTGTCCACCAGTGGGAGGCTGGGCAAGGCTATGAAAGAGACAACAGAATAGCATGCAAGGACTCTGGGATGGCCCAGGGACTGTTCCAAGGTTGTTTATTTTCTTACTTTGTATTTTCTTACAACACATGAAGCAGATACTTCCATTATACCCATTTTATACATGAGGATGCTGAGGTTTGAAAGGTTAGGTAAGCTGTGCTAAATTACTGAGCTACTGACTGGTAGACTGAGAGTTAAACCTCAGGCAATTGATTCAAGCATTTCTGCTTTACAAACATTGTGGTATTTGCCTTTCATATTAAACACAGCAACTAGAATCAGATAGTTTGCTGATTTGAAAAGAAGCAGTTTGCAGCTTTTGTTTGGCTTTTGTTTTTTTTAAATGGAAGTATAGTCGGTTTACAACATTGCGTTAATTTCTGGCATACAGCAAAGTCATTGACATATATGTAAATTATATAATATTAAATATTCTTTTTCAGATTTTTCCCATTTTAGGTTATTACAAGATATTGAATATAGTTCCTGTGCTATACAGTAGGACCTTGTTGTTAGGAAGTGTTTTTGAGTATAAATATGAAGCATTTTAGATGTGGCTCAAAAATTGAGAATTGACTCCTTTCTTGCTTGAGTTTGGACTGGACACTTAGAAGTGTTCTAATCACTCAGCTAGACAAATATATTTCAACTTTATGTTTTGACTGTCCACTGGTAACTTTGTAAGACAAATCTTGGCTTCACCATAGTATTTGCTACAAGGTTTGTAGAGAAGAGGTAGAGATATCTATCTACATATGTCTACATCCATATCCATCTGTCCATCTGTCACTATGAATTATTTCAGTGAAATTATTTTAGCCATTGGCAACCTAGTTCTTTCTCTATTACTGAAATCATCATAAGCTAAGTAAAAATACTTGATGAAAATCACAGACTTTTGTTCTCAAAATTCTTTTCAGAATTGACCAAAACTACCACATTAAAACAAGCAAAACATTAAAGCAAAAAAAGACCGGGAGCTGACTGTGGCTCAGATCATGAACTCCTTTGCCAAATTCAGACTTCAATTGAAGAAAGTAGGGAAAACCACTAGACCATTCAGATATGATCTAAATCAAATCCCTTACGATTATACAGTGGAAGTGAGAAATAGATTTAGGGGACTAGATCTGATCAACAGTGTGCTTGATTAACTATGGATGGAGGTTCGTGACATTGTAAAGGAGACAGGGATCAAGACCATCCCCAAGAAAAAGAAATGTAAAAAAAGCAAAATGGTAGTCTGAGGAGGCCTTACAAATAGCTGTGAAAAGAAGGGAAGTGAAAAGCAAAGGAGAAAAGGAAAGATATACCCACGTGAATGCAGAGTTTCAAAGAATAGCAAGAAGAGATAAGAAAGCCTTCCTTAGCGATCAATGCAAAGAAATAGAGGAAAACGATAGAATGGGAAAGACTAGAGATCTCTTCAAGAAAAATAGAGATACCAAGGGGACATTTCATGCAAAGATGGGCTCGATAAAGGACAGAAATGGTATGGACCTAACAGAAGCAGAAGATATTAAGAAGAGGGGGCAAGAATACACAGAACTGTACAAAAAAGATCTTCATGACCCAGATAATCATAATGGTGTGATCACTCACCTAGAGCCAGACAAACTGGAATGTGAAGTCAAGTGGGCCATAGGAAGCATCACTACGAACAAAGCTAGTGGAGGTGTTGGAATTCCAGTTGAGCTATTTCAAATCCTAAAAGATGATTCTGTGAAAGTGCAGCACTGAATATGCCAGTAAATTTGGAAAACTAAGCAATAGCCATAGGATTGGAAAAGGTCAGTTTTCATTCCAATCCCAAAGAAAGGCAATGCCAAAGAATGCTCAAACTACGACACAATTACATTCATCTCACACGCTAGAAAAGTAATACTCAAAATTCTCCAAGCCAGACTTCAGCAATATGTGAACCATGAACTTCCAGATACTCAAGCTGGTTTTAGAAAAGGCAGAGGAACCACAGATCAAATTGCCAACATCCGCTGGATCATAGAAAAAGCAAGAGATTTCCAGAAAAACATCTATTTCTGCTTCATTGACTATGCCAAAGTCTTTGACTGTGTGGATCACAATAAACTGTGGAAAATTCTGAAAGAGATGGGACTACCAGACCACCTCACCTGCTTCTTGAGAAACCTGTATGCAGGTCAGGAAGCAACAGTTAGAACTGGACATGGAACAATAGACTGGTTCCAAAGAGTAAAAGGAGTACTCCAAGGCTGTATATCGTCACCCTGCTTATTTAACTTATATGCAGAGTACATCATGAGAAACGCTGGGCTGGAAGAAGCACAAGCTAGAATCAAGATTGCCAGGAGAAATATCAATAACCTCAGATATGCAGATGACACCTCGCTTATGGCAGAAAGTGAAGAACTAAAGAGCCTCTTGATGAAAATGAAAGAGAGTGAAAATGTTGGCTTAAAGCTCAACATCATGGCATCTGGCCCCATCAATTCATGGCAAATAGATGGGGAAACAGTGGAAACAGTGGCTGACTTTATTTTTCTGGGCTCCAAAATCACTGCAGATGGTGACTGCAGCCATGAAATTAAAAGGCACTTACTCCTTGGAAGGAAAGTCATGACCAACATAGACAGCATATTCAAAAGCAGAGACTACTTTGTCAACAAAGGTCTGTCTAGTCAAGGCTATGGTTTTTCCAGTAGTCATGTATGGATGTGAGAGTTGGACTATAAAGAAAGCTGAGCACTGAAGAATTGATGCTTTTGAACTGTGGTGTTGGAGAAGATTCTTGAGAGTCCCTTGGACTGCAAGGAGATCCAACCAGTCCATCCTAAAGGAGATCAGTCCTGGGTGTTCATTGGAAGGACTGATGTTGAAGTTGAGACTCCAATACTTTGGCCACCTGATGTGAAGAGCTGACTCATTTGTAAGGACCCTGATGCTGGGAAAGATTGAGGGCAGGATGAGAAGGGGATGACAAAGGATGAGATGGTTGGATGGCATCACCGACTCAATGGACATTAGTTTGATTAAATTCTGGGAGCTGGTGATAGACAGGGAGGCCTGGTGTGCTGCGGTTCATGGGTTCACAAAGAGTCGGACAGGACTGAGCTACTGAACTGCACTGAGCTACATTAAAAAAAAAAGTCAGAATCAGGAGTGACGTGTTGTATTCTTATTTGGCTTATAGTTTTGCAGTGGTTTCTTGGATAATTTCTGCTTCCCTTAAGGAAGGATAGATTATGAAGGGATAAAAGCACTAAAAGTTTTCTTGAGAACACATGTGTCGACATATACTATATGTAAATTTCCTGGCACAATGCTGGAACTCAATAAACATTAGTTAATTTCCATGCATTTCCTTAAAATGTGCTTCCCACTATTCTGTACACCAGAAACTAACACAATATAGCAAATCAACTATACTTCAATAAAAAAAATTGAAAAAAAAAGAAATAAAAGGGTTCTTGGGATTCAGAGAATTAAGACTTTGACTTTTCTGTTGGATTTTGTCATTTATATTCTTTCTTGCTTTTCCAGTCTTTGTCCAATAAGTGGTTTGCTGTCACCTTGGTAGAGACTGTGTAAGGAGAAACTAATGTCTGTAAAGTGATCTCTAGTACCTATTGAATTTTCTCCCATTATTTACTGCTTCCACAGGTGATTGAAGGTTGTGAAGAATACACAGGGATTCTTCAAGGTTACTGGGATGTCATTCAGTCAGCTGGGAAGGTCTTTGTCTTTGTGTTTCTCTGACTTACTCTGGCTCTTTCTGTCACCTTATAGTTGGAAGCTTGTCTTAGTCTATCCATTAGCATAAAGGTGTGCAGAGTTAATGATGAGTAAACAATATACATTTTATGTGTTTTACAGGTAATTACCTTTCTTTTTCTTCTTAGGTAGAACAATCTGACTGTGCTTATAACTGTTATTTGAATACATTTAAAAAAATTGCTTTAGCCATTATTTCAAGCACTTGTAAAGTTTCCCCCTAAGAATCCAGCTAAAAGGTCTATGCATTTTGATTCATGGCAGTGACTCTGGGCATTCTCTTGTTTGAGAAAAACATAAATACCTGCCAAGGTGCAATGGGCAGTTTTGGAAAAGTAATGACCACTCTGTTCCAATCAGTCTTATGCAAGTCTACTGTTTAATTCTCTGATTGGAAACAATTGCATGCAGAAGACAGAGAAAATCCCTCTGGCATGAAAGGCTGCTTCCCAACACTGCTGCCCCATTCAGTAGATCACATTTGCACAAAAATAGTTTGACTTTCTCTGTATTGTTCCTCCTTCTCTATAAGGGAAACAATACAGCACTGTGGTTCAGTCCTTACATGAAACTGGGTCAGATCTTGCATTCTATCTTTAAACTGTGTGTGTGTGTGTGGGTGGGTGGGTGCCAAGTTCGTTCAGTCATGTCCAACTCTTTGCAATCCCATGGACCGTTGCCCGCCATGCTCCTCTGTCCATGTGATTCTCCAGACAAGAATACGGAGTGGGTTGCCATACCCTTCTCTAGGGGATCTTCCCAACCTAGGGACTGAAGCTGCAACTCTTATGTCTCCTCTGTTGGCAGGCGGGTTCTTTACCACTAGTGCCACCTCGGTAGCCCCTTTAAATTGTGTGATACCAGTCACATTTCTTATGTGTTTTGAGCTTCAGCTTCTTCATCTATTCAGTCCATAACTAAGTCATCTTACAAGTTAAATGACCAGCTCTATACACAGATGGACATACAGTAAACCATTGCATGGCCTAACTATTAAGACTAATTTTTCATTTTCATCTGCAAAATTGTTCTACATGAGTGTTTTAAGTTCCACATTTGAATGTAAATCCCTATAGCTTCAAGTAGATGTTCAATATGGTCTATGTCCTTAGATGGGAAAGTTGATGAAAACAGGTAGGAAGGAAATTGTAGGTCTTGTGCTACAATTGTTTCTTATCATAGTTATGGTGGGTTATTTTGAGACATCCATATTCTCTTACCAGGTTGCTGCTACAGTTAAGGAAAAGTATTTGGAAGAATGGCTTTTGAGGTAGCAGTGCTGATCATAGTTATGGAATCTGATATTTTGTTTCTTGAGGCCAAGTTGTCTATGGAGCCAGTTGGTTGAAACTAGAGCCCTGTTCTCATAAGTTCCACACTCTGGTTAGTGATTGAACCACTGCTTTCTGAAAGCTGTCGCCTTTGTTACAAGTTGAACTGCACAAAAAAAGAGCCAGAAAAGTCATTAGAGTTCATGAGTTCAGGGAGACCACAGAAGGGTTTTGACTGAGCTTTCTTCATTGTTCATGGATAGCTGCTGAGTTTTGAGGGCTTAGGATATTATGTGGTTTCTCAGACTGACTAAAGTTGGATGAATTATAATTTAAAATTAGCCAGAGGACAGGGTGACATTTTTTTCTTTTTTGATATTTTATTTTCAGTTTCAGTTTGTTTATTTCTAGATGAACTCCTTTAATCATATGGAAGGACTTGAATATTTTCTTTTTCTTTTTCTTTTTTTTAATACAAGGAGAATGCTGCTGCTAAGTCGCTTCAGTTGTGTCCAACTCTGTGCGACCCCATAGACGGCAGCCCAACAGGCTCCCCCGTCCCTGGGATTCTCCAGGCAAGAACACTGGAGTGGGTTGCCATTTCTTTCTCCAATGCAGAAAAATAAAAAGTGAAAGTGAGGTCGCTCAGTTGTGTCCAACTCTTCGTGACCCCATGGACTGCAGCCTACCAGGCTCCTCCGTCCATGGGGTTTTCCAGGCAAGAGTACTGGAGTGGGGTGCCATCGCCTTCTCTGACAGGGAGAACAGAGGGGTCCAAAACCAAGAATGGTAAAAATATTCTCATGTCTTATTGATACTGACCAAAAAGCCAAAAAAAAAAAAAAAATACTAAGCCCCAAATGACCAATAAAAACAAATATTTACTGAATTATGACTCCCTAAGATTAAAAGGCAGTTCTTGCTTGTTTTATTCATATATATAATATATATGTATGTGTTCATGTTTAGTTACTCAATTGTGTCCAACTCTTTATGACCCAATGAACTGTAGACTGCCAGGCTCCTCTGTCCATGGAATTCTCCAGGCAAGAATACTAGAGTGGGAAACCATTTCCTTCTCCAGGGGATCTTCCCGACCCAGGGATCCAATGTGGTTTCCTGAATTGCAGGCAGATTCTTTACATCTGAGCCACCAGGGAAGTTCATATAATATATATAACATATAACATATATATGTGTGTGTATATATATATATATATATATATATATATATATATATAGTTGTTGTTATGAAGTTGCTCAGTCATGTCTGACTCTTTGCAAACCCATGGACTGTAGCTTGCCAGGCTCCTCCGTCCATGGGATTTTCCAGGCAAGAATACCGGAGTGGGTTGCCATTTCTTTCTCCAAAGGATCTTCCTGACCCAGGGATCAAACCTGGGTTTCCTGCTTTGTAGGCAGACACTTTTACCATCTGAGCTACCAGGGAAGTCATATATATATATATATATATATATATATTTATATAATACACACATATAATATTATATATATGACTTAAAGCAATGATTTGTACACAATGGTGATCAGTAACTCATAGCTCTTGTTGTTACCTGTACACTTAATGAATTCTCTTGGTATATCAATTCAGTTCAGTTCAGTTCAGTTCATTTCAGTCACTCAGTCGTGTCCAACTCTTTGCGACCCCATGAATCGCAGCACGCCAGGCCTCCCTGTCCGTCACCAACTCCTGGAGTTCACCCAGACTCACGTCCATCGAATCAGTGGTGCCATCCAGCGATCTTATCCTCTGTCGTCCCCTTCTCCTCCTGCCCCCAATCCCTCCCAGCATCAGAGTCTTTTCCAATGAGTCAACTCTTCACATGAGGTGACCAAAGTACTGGAGTTTCAGCTTTAGTATCATTCCTTCCAAAGAAATCCCAGGGCTGATCTCTCGGTATATATAATGAGTTTAATTAAATGGAATATTAATTACTCCACTTAACAAATGTGAGCACTGAGAATGAGCAAAGTTAAATAACTTGCATGCTCAAGAACTCTCACTGAGTAAACAGGCAGGATACATTGCAATGCAACCTCTATTATGGTTTAGTGCATGTTCTTACCTCCTACACTATACTTCCTCTCAGACCAGCATTTGACTATGGAACTCCAGACTTATGTCCTCACCATTTAGCAACTATCATAAAGAACATGTCTCATTCCAAATATTTGTAAATAGTTCTAGTAGAAGTCTTGGGGCTGCTTCTTTTTTTTTTTTTTTTTTAAACTTTACATAACTGTATTAGTTTTGCCAAATATCAAAATGAATCCGCCACAGGTATACATGTGTTCCCCATCCTGAGCCCTCCTCCCTCCTCCCTCCCCATTCCATCCCTCTGGGTCGTCCCAGTGCACCAGCCCCAAGCATCCAGTATCGTGCATCGAACCTGGACTGGCAACTCATTTCATACATGATATTTTACATGTTTCAATGCCATTCTCCCAAATCTTCCCACCCTCTCCCTCTCCCACAGAGTCCATAAGACTGTTCTATACATCAGTGTCTCTTTTGCTGTCTCATACACAGGGTTATTGTTACCATCTTTCTAAATTCCATATATATGCGTTAGTATACTGTATTGGTGTTTTTCTTTCTGGCTTACTTCACTCTGTATAATAGGCTCCAGTTTCATCCACCTCATTAGAACTGATTCAAATGTATTCTTTTTAATGGCTGAATAATACTCCATTGTGTATATGTACCACAGCTTTCTTATCCATTCATCTGCTGATGGACATCTAGGTTGCTTCCATGTCCTGGCTATTATAAACAGTGCTGCGATGAACATTGGGGTACTTGTGTCTCTTTCCCTTCTGGTTTCCTCAGTGTGTATGCCCAGCAGTGGGATTGCTGGATCATAAGGCAGTTCTATTTCCAGTTTTTTAAGGAATCTCCACACTGTTCTCCATAGTGGCTGTACTAGTTTGCATTCCCACCAACAGTGTAAGAGGGTTCCCTTTTCTCCACACCCTCTCCAGCATTTATTACTTGTAGACTTTTGGACCACAGCCATTCTGACTGGTGTGAAATGGTACCTCATAGTGGTTTTGATTTGCATTTCTCTGATAATGAGTGATGTTGAGCATCTTTTCATGTGTTTGTTAGCCATCTGTATGTCTTCTTTGATGAAATGTCTATTTAGTTCTTTGGCCCATTTTTTGATTGGGTCATTTATTTTTTTGGACTTGAGCTGTAGGAGTTGCTTGTATATTCTCGAGATTAGTTGTTTGTCAGTTGCTTCATTTGCTATTATCTTCTCCCATTCTGAAGGCTGCCTTTTCACCTTGCTAATAGTTTCCTTTGATGTGCAGAAGCTTTTAAGGTTAATTAGGTTCCATTTGTTTATTTTTGTTTTTATTTCCAATATTCTGGGAGGTGGGTCATAGAGGATCCTGCTGTGATGTATGTCAGAGAGTGTTTTGCCTATGTTCTCCTCTAGGAGTTTTATAGTTTCTGGTCTTACATTGAGATCTTTAATCCATTTTGAGTTTATTTTTGTGTATGGTGTTAGAAAGTGTTCTAGTTTCATTCTTTTACAAGTGGTTGACCAGAGTTCCCAGCACCACTTGTTAAAGAGATTGTCTTTAATCCATTGTATATTCTTGCATCCTTTGTCAAAGATAAGGTGTCCATATGTGCGTGGATTTATCTCTGGGCTTTCTATTTTGTTCCATTGATCTATATTTCTGTCTTTGTGCCAGTACCATACTCTCTTGATAATTGTGGCTTTGTAGTAGAGCCTGAAGTCAGGTAGGTTGATTCCTCCAGTTCCATTCTTCTTTCTCAAGATCGCTTTGGCTATTCGAGGTTTTTTGTTTTTCCATACAATTTGTGAAATTATTTGTTCTAGCTCTGTGAAGAATGCTGTTGGTAGCTTGATAGGGATTGCATTGAATCTATAAATTGCTTTGGGTAGTATACTCATTTTCACTATATTGATTCTTCCAATCCATGAACATGGTATATTTCTCCATCTGTTAGTGTCCTCTTTGATTTCTTTCACCAGTGTTTTATAGTTTTCTATATATAGGTCTTCAGTTTCTTTAGGTAGATATATTCCTAAGTATTTTATTCTTTCTGTTGCAATGGTGAATGGAATTGTTTCCTTAATTTCTCTTTCTGTTTTCTCATTATTAGTGTATAGGAATGCAAGGGATTTCTGGGTGTTGATTTTATATCCTGCAACTTTACTATAGTCATTGATTAGTTCTAGTAATTTTCTGGTGGAGTCTTTAGGGTTTTCTATGTAGAGGATCATGTCATCTGCAAACAGTGAGAGCTTTACTTCTTCTTTTCCAATTTGGATTCCTTTTATTTCTTTTTCTGCTCTGATTGCTGTGGCCAAAACTTCCAAAACTATGTTGAATAGTAATGGTGAAAGTGGGCACCCTTGTCTTGTTCCTGACTTTAGAGGAAATGCTTTCAATTTTTCACCATTGAGGATAATGTTTGCTGTGGGTTTGTCATATATAGCCTTGATTATGTTGAGGTATGTTCCTTCTATTCCTGCTTTCTGGAGAGTTTTTATCATAAATGGATGTTGAATTTTGTCAAAGGCTTTCTCTGCATCTATTGAGATAATAATATGGTTTTTATTTTTCAAATTGTTAATATGGTGTATTACATTGATTGATTTGCAGATATTGAAGAATCCTTGCATCCCTGGGATAAAGCCCACTTGGTCATGGTGTATGATCTTTTTAATGTGTTGTTGGATTCTGATTGCTAGAATTTTGTTAAGGATTTTTGCATCTATGTTCATCAGTGATATTGGCCTGTAGTTTTCTTTTTTTGTGGGATCTTTGTCAGGTTTTGGTATTAGGGTGATGGTGGCCTCATAGAATGAGTTTGGAAGTTTACCATCCTCTGCAATTTTCTGGAAGAGTTTGAGCAGGATAGGTGTTAGCTTTTCTCTAAATTTTTGGTAGAATTCAGCTGTGAAGCCGTCTGGACCTGGGCTTTTGTTTGCTGGAAGATTTTTTATTACAGTTTCAATTTCCGTGCTTGTGATGGGTCTGTTAAGATTTTCTATTTCTTCCTGGTCGAGTTTTGGAAAGTTGTACTTTTCTAAGAATTTGTCCATTTCTTCCTCGTTGTCCATTTTATTGGCATATAATTGTTGATAGTACTCTCTTATGATCCTTTGTATTTCTGTATTGTCTGTTGTGATCTCTCCATTTTCATTTCTAATTTTATTGATTTGATTTTTCTCCCTTTGTTTCTTGATGAGTCTGGCTAATGGTTTGTCAATTTTATTTATCCATTCAAAGAACCAGCTTTTGGTTTTGTTGATTTTTGCTATGGTCTCTTTTGTTTCTTTTGCATTTATTTCTGCTCTAAGTTTTAAGATTTCTTTCCTCCTACTAACCCTGGGGTTCTTCATTTCTTCCTTTTCTAGTTGCTTTAGGTGTAGAGTTAGGTTATTTATTTGACTTTTTTCTTGTTTCTTGAGGTGTGCCTGTATTGCTATGAACTTTCCCCTTAGGACTGCTTTTACCGTGTCCCACAGGTTTTGGGTTGTTGTGTTTTCATTTTCATTCATTTCTATGCAAATTTTGATTTCTTTTTTGATTTCTTCTGTGATTTGTTGGTTATTCAGCAGCATGTTGTTCAGCCTCCATATGTTGGATTTTTTAATAGTTTTTCTCCTGTAATTGAGATCTAATATTACTGCATTGTGGTCAGAAAAGATGCTTGGAATGATTTCTATTTTTTTGAATTTACCAAGGCTAGCTTTATGGCCCAGGATGTGCTCTATCCTGGAGAAGGTTCCATGTGCACTTGAGAAGAAGGTGAAATTCATTGTTTTGGGATGAAATGTCCTATAGATATCAATTAGGTCTAACTGGTCTATTGTATCGTTTAAAGTTTGTGTTTCCTTGTTAATTTTCTGTTTAGTTTATCTATCCATAGGTGTGAGTGGGGTATTAAAGTCTCCCACTATTATTGAGTTATTGTTAATTTCTTCTTTCATACTTGTTAGCATTTGTCTTACATACTGCGGTGCTCCCGTGTTGGGTGCATATATATTTATAATTGTTATAATCTTCTTCTTGGATTAATCCTTTGATCATTATTTAGTGACCATCTTTGTCTCTTTTCACAGCCTTTGTTTTAAAGTCTATTTTATCTGATATGAGTATTGCTACTCCTGCTTTCTTTTGGTCCCTATTTGCATGGAAAATCTTTTCCCAGCCCTTCACTTTCAGTCTGTATGTGTCCCCTGTTTTGAGGTGGGTCTCTTGTAGACAACATATGTAGGGGTCTTGTTTTTGTATCCATTCAGCCAGTCTTTGTCTTTTGGTTGGGGCATTCAACCCATTTACGTTTAAGGTAATTACTGATAAGTATGACCCCATTGCCATTTACTTTATTGTTTTGGGTTCGATTTTATACACCATTTTTGTGTTTCCTGTCTAGAGAATATCCTTTAGTATTTGTTGGAGAGCTGGTTTGGTGGTGCAGAATTCTCTCAGCTTTTGCTTGTCTGAAAAGCTTTTGATTTCTCCTTCATACTTGAATGAGATCCTTGCTGGGTACAATAATCTGGGCTGTAGATTATTTTCTTTCATCATTTTAAGTATGTCTTGCCATTCCCTCCTGGCTTGAAGAGTTTCTATTGAAAGATCAGCTGTTATCCTTATGGGTATTCCCTTGTGTGTTATTTGTTGTTTTTCCCTTGCTGCTTTTCATATTTGTTCTTTGTGTTTGATCTTTGTTAATTTGATTAATATGTGTCTTGGGGTGTTTCGCCTTGGGTTTATCCTGTTTGGGACTCTCTGGGTTTCTTGGACTTGGGTGATTATTTCCTTCCCCATTTTAGGGAAGTTTTAAACTATTATCTCCTCAAGTATTTTCTCATGGTCTTTCTTTTTGTATTCTTCTTCTGGGACCCCTATGATTAGAATGTTGTAGCGTTTAATATTGTCCTGGAGGTCTCTGAGATTGTCCTCATTTCTTTTAATTCGTTTTTCTTTTGTCCTCTCTGATTCATTTATTTCTACCATTCTATCTTCTAATTCACTAATCCTATCTTCTGCCTCTGTTATTCTACTATTTGTTGCCTCCAGAGTGTTTTTAATTTCACTTATTGCATTATTCATTATATATTGACTCTTTTTTATTTCTTCTAAGTCCTTGTTAAACCTTTCTTGCATCTTCTCAATCCTTGCCTCCAGGCTATTTATCTGTGATTCCATTTTAATTTCAAGATTTTGGATCAATTTCACTATCATTATTCGGAATTCTTTATCAGGTAGATTCCCTATCTCTTCCTCTTTTGTTTGGTTTGGTGGGCATTTATCCTGTTCCTTTATCTGCTGGGTATTCCTCTGTCTCTTCATCTTGTTTAAATTGCTGAGTTTGGGGTGTGCTTTCTGTATTCTGGCAGTTTGTGGAGTTCTCTTTATTGTGGTGTTTCCTCACTGTGTGTGGGTTTGTACAGGTGGCTTGTCAAGGTTTCCTGGTTAGGGAAGCTTGTGTCGATGTTCTGGTGGATGGAGCTGTATTTCTTCTCTCTGGAGTGTAATGAAATGTCCAGTAATGAGTTATGAGATGTCTATGGTTTTGGGGTGACGTTGGGCAGCCTTTATCTTGATGCTCAGGGCTGTGTTCCTTTGTTGCTGGAGAATTTGCTTGTTATGTCTTTCCCTGGAACTTGTTGGCCCTTGTGTGGT
Organism: Bubalus bubalis; assembly: GCF_019923935.1. Classification (NCBI taxonomy): domain Eukaryota; kingdom Metazoa; phylum Chordata; class Mammalia; order Artiodactyla; family Bovidae; genus Bubalus; species Bubalus bubalis. The sequence continues at coordinate 99,688,978 of NC_059157.1, forward strand.
GCTTGGTTTCAGTGTCGGTATGGAGGCGTTTGATGAGCTCCTGTCAATTAATGTTCCTTGGAGTCAGGAGTTCCCTGGAGTCAGGGTTTGGACTTAAGCCTCCTACTTCCAGTTATCGGTCTTAATTTTACAGTAGTTTCAAAACTTCTCCTTCTATACAGCACCACTGATAAAACATCTACGTTAAAGATGAAAAGTTTCTCTACTGTGAGGGTCACTCAGAGAGGTTCACAGCGTTACATGGAGAAGAGAAGAGGGAGGAGGGAGTTAGAGGTGACCCAAATGAGATGAGGTGGAATCAATAGTGGAGAGAGTGGACTAGCCAGTAGTCACTTCCTTATGTGCACTCCACAACTGGACCGCTCAGAGATGTTCACGGAGTTATACAGAGAAGAGAAGAAGGAGGCAGGAGACAGAGGTGGCCAGAAGGATAAAAAGGGGAAATGAAAAGGAGGGAGACAGATCCAGCCAGTAATCAGTTCCTTAAGTGTTCGCCACCGTCTGGAACACACAGAAATTCACAGAGTTGGGTAGAGTAGAGAGGGGTTAGGGAGGAGATACAGGTGACCTGGTGGAGAAAATGGAGAGTCCAAAGGGAGAGAGAGCAGTGAAGCCAGTAATCTTGTACACTAGTGAAAAATGGGTCCTGAAGATTGGGTTCTTAAAGGTACAAAATTGGTAATAAATACATAAAAGCAAAAATTAGAAATCTAGAGTAGAGTTTGGAATTTCAAAAATGCGATGTTAATGAAAAGAAGAAGGAAAAGAAAGAGAGAAAAAACGAACAAAGAAAAACAAACAAGATCGTGAAAATTATAAAGAAACTACAGGTACAAAATTGATAACTAATACCAAAAAGCAAAAATTAAAAATCTAGAGTAGAGTTTGGAATTTCAAAAATACAACGTTAAAAAAAAAAAAAAAAGAAGAAGAAGAAAAATAAAGACAGAAAACAAACAAACCAACAAAAATAATGTCGCAAAAATTATAAAGAAAATACAGGTACAAAATTGATATCAAATACCAAAAAGCATAAATTAAAAATCTTGAGTAGAGTTTGGAATTGCAGATATACGATGTTATATAAAAGAAGAAGAGAAAGAAACAGGGGAAAAAAAAAGTCACAGAAATTATGAAAAAAACTATCGGTACAAAATTGATAACATATACCCAAAGGCTAAAATTAAAAATCTAGAGTAGAGTTTGGAATTTCAAAAATACAATGTTAAAGAAAAGAAGAAAAAGAAAAAAGAAAAAAAAAAAAAAAACACGGTCAAAAAATTATAAAATATATATATGAAGTTTGCTGAAGAAAAAAAAAATAGGGTCTTTTTTTTTTTTGCAAAGTAATAGTTATAAAAGTGAGAATTAAAGGACAATAGAGGACTTAAAATTTTTTTTTTTAATTAAAAAAAAAAGAAAGAAAGATTGATCGTAAAAATAGTAAAAATATATCTAGGTCTTTCTCTGGTTTTGTTGTGAGTATTGTGGGTTCAGTTCATTTTTGGCAGTTCCTTAGTCCGACTTATATTTCTCAATATCTAAAGGCCCCTTCCTATGTAATCCGTAGTAACCACAGGGTTTTAATCTATGGCCTGTAGCTTCCAAGGCGTTTCCCTCTGTTATAGCTTCTTCTGTTTGCTGGTCTCTTCAGCGTCTGGTTCCCGCCCTGACACAAAGGGGATGGTTGAGGACACTATTTTTTTTTTTTTTTTTTTTTTAAATTTAGGCTCACTTGTTCAGCCGCGCTGTGGGGAGGGAGGGAGGGATGCTGCAAACAGATAACACTGGCATGCGCTCGCAGTGCCTCAGCCACACTGGGTCTGCCCCCACTCACCGCGCATGTAGCCTCCCTGCCCACACTGCTCGGGCTCTAGGCTGTTCCGCCGGGAACAATCAGAGGCCGGCCCTGGGCTGAGCTCCCAGGTCCAAGCCGCTCAGGTTCAGGCACTCGGGTAGTCCTCAGAGGCGCAGACTCGGTTGGGCCTGCGTTTTGTGTTCTTCCCAGATCCGAGCAGCTCAGGTGATGAGGTGTTTGGCGGGCACCAATGCTGCGACTTATCACCTCCCCGCCACTCGGTTATCTGGGTGTAAAACCGGCGCACCTTCTCAGGCAGCTGTTGACTGTCCAGACCCCCAAGAAGTTTTAGTTAGCAAAGAAGCCTGCTTACAGTTTTATAGATAGTGTCTCTCTGGGGCTGCAATTGCCCCCTTCCGGCTCTGGCTGCCTGTCACCGGAGGGGGAAGGTCTGCAGCCGGCTCTCTCTGTTCAGTCCTTTGTTCTGTGCGCGGGCCTGGCGGTGTCTTAGGTTAGGGCTGGCTTTTTGCGTGGTAGATATCCCACAGTCTGCTTTGCTAGCCCAAATTATTTCGCTCAGATAGCGCTCAGGACATTCGGCCGGATTCTTACTCTAAGGGACACAGCCCGCGCCGCACTTCCCTGCCCAGCCCCCGCTTGCTAATGCCGTGTGCAGGCATCTGCGCTGCTTCTCCGCTGGGGGAGTTACTGTAGGGCTCACAATCCGCGATTTTTAATTGTTTATTTTTTTTTTCCCCTCCCTTTTATGTTGCCCTCTGTGCTTCCAAAGCTCGGCACAGATTCGGCAGTGAGAGAGTTTCCTGGTGTTTGGAAACTTCTCTCTTTTTAAGACTCCCTTCCCGGGACGGAACTCCGTCCCTCCCTCTTTTGTCTCTTTTTTTGTCTTTTATATTTTTTCCTACCTCCTTTCGAAGAGTTGGGCTGCTTTTCTGGGTGCCTGATGTCCTCTGCCAGCATTCAGAAGTTGTTTTGTGGAATTTACTCGATGTTTAAATGCTCTTTTGATGAATTTGTGGGGGAGAAAGTGTTCTCCCCGTCCTACTCCTCCGCCATCTTGGCTCCTCTCCCCGGCTGATTCTTTTTTTTTTTTTTTTTGTTTTTATTTTTTTTTTATTTTTTTTTTTTTTCTTTTTTTTTTTAATTTTTTTTTATTTTTAAACTTTACATAACTGTATTAGATTTGCCAAATATCAAAATGAATCCGCCACAGGTATACACGTGTTCCCCATCCTGAACCCTCCTCCCTCCTCCCTCCCCATTCCATCCCTCTGGGTCGTCCCAGTGAACCAGCCCCAAGCATCCAGTATCGTGCATCGAACCTGGACTGGCATCTCATTTCATACATGATATTTTACATGTTTCAATGCCATTCTCCCAAATCTTCCCACCCTCTCCCTCTCCCACAGAGTCCATAAGACTGTTCTAAACATCAGTGTCTCTTTTGCTGTCTCGTACACAGGGTTATTGTTACCATCTTTCTAAATTCCATATATATGCGTTAGTATACTGTATTGGTGTTTTTCTTTCTGGCTTACTTCACTCTGTATAATAGGCTCCAGTTTCATCCACCTCATTAGAACTGATTCAAATGTATTCTTTTTAATGGCTGAATAATACTCCATTGTGTATATGTACCACAGCTTTCTTATCCATTCATCTGCTGATGGACATCTAGGTTGCTTCCATGTCCTGGCTATTATAAACAGTGCTGCGATGAACATTGGGGTACTCGTGTCTCTTTCCCTTCTGGTTTTCTCAGTGTGTATGCCCAGCAGTGGGATTGCTGGATCATAAGGCATGTCTATTTCCAGTTTTTTAAGGAATCTCCACACTGTTCTCCATAGTGGCTGTACTAGTTTGCATTCCCACCAACAGTGTAAGAGGGTTCCCTTTTCTCCACACCCTCTCCAGCATTTATTACTTGTAGACTTTTGGATCGCAGCCATTCTGACTGGTGTGAAATGGTACCTCATAGTGGTTTTGATTTGCATTTCTCTGATAATGAGTGATGTTGAGCATCTTTTCATGTGTTTGTTAGCCATCTGTATGTCTTCTTTGGAGAAATGTCTATTTAGTTCTTTGGCCCATTTTTTGATTGGGTCATTTATTTTTCTGGAGTTGAGCTGTAGGAGTTGCTTGTATATTCTCGAGATTAGTTGTTTGTCAGTTGCTTCATTTGCTATTATCTTCTCCCATTCTGAAGGCTGTCTTTTCACCTTGCTAATAGTTTCCTTTGATGTGCAGAAGCTTTTAAGGTTAATTAGGTCCCATTTGTTTATTTTTGCTTTTATTTCCAATATTCTGGGCGGTGGGTCATAGAGGATCCTGCTGTGATGTATGTCAGAGAGTGTTTTGCCTATGTTCTCCTCTAGGAGTTTTATAGTTTCTGGTCTTACGTTTAGATCTTTAATCCATTTTGAGTTTATTTTTGTGTATGGTGTTAGAAAGTGTTCTAGTTTCATTCTTTTACAAGTGGTTGACCAGAGTTCCCAGCACCACTTGTTAAAGAGATTGTCTTTAATCCATTGTATATTCTTGCCTCCTTTGTCGAAGATAAGGTGTCCATATGTGCGTGGATTTATCTCTGGGCTTTCTATTTTGTTCCATTGATCTATATTTCTGTCTTTGTGCCAGTACCATACTGTCTTGATAACTGTGGCTTTGTAGTAGAGCCTGAAGTCAGGTAGGTTGATTCCTCCAGTTCCATTCTTCTTTCTCAAGATCGCTTTGGCTATTCGAGGTTTTTTGTTTTTCCATACAAATTGTGAAATTATTTGTTCTAGCTCTGTGAAGAATGCTGTTGGTAGCTTGATAGGGATTGCATTGAATCTATAGATTGCTTTGGGTAGTATACTCATTTTCACTATATTGATTCTTCCAATCCATGAACATGGTATATTTCTCCATCTGTTAGTGTCCTCTTTGATTTCTTTCACCAGTGTTTTATAGTTTTCTATATATAGGTCTTTAGTTTCTTTAGGTAGATATATTCCTAAGTATTTTATTCTTTCCGTTGCAATGGTGAATGGAATTGTTTCCTTAATTTCTCTTTCTGTTTTCTCATTATTAGTGTATAGGAATGCAAGGGATTTCTGTGTGTTGATTTTATATCCTGCAACTTTACTATAGTCATTGATTAGTTCTAGTAATTTTCTGGTGGAGTCTTTAGGGTTTTCTATGTAGAGGATCATGTCATCTGCAAACAGTGAGAGCTTTACTTCTTCTTTTCCAATTTGGATTCCTTTTATTTCTTTTTCTGCTCTGATTGCTGTGGCCAAAACTTCCAAAACTATGTTGAATAGTAATGGTGAAAGTGGGCACCCTTGTCTTGTTCCTGACTTTAGAGGAAATGCTTTCAATTTTTCACCATTGAGGATAATGTTTGCTGTGGGTTTGTCATATATAGCTTTGATTATGTTGAGGTATGTTCCTTCTATTCCTGCTTTCTGGAGAGTTTTGATCATAAATGGATGTTGAATTTTGTCAAAGGCTTTCTCTGCATCTATTGAGATATTATATGGTTTTTATTTTTCAATTTGTTAATGTGGTGTATTACATTGATTGATTTGCGGATATTGAAGAATCCTTGCATCCCTGGGATAAAGCCCACTTGGTCATGGTGTATGATCTTTTTAATGTGCTGTTGGATTCTGATTGCTAGAATTTTGTTAAGGATTTTTGCATCTATGTTCATCAGTGATATTGGCCTGTAGTTTCTTTT